>NW_007259924.1:197391-200437 GCF_000164805.1 Carlito syrichta
CTCAAAAAAAAAAAAAAAAAAAAGACATCCACAGTTTATTCATATACTACAAGTATGTTTTCTTAGTTTGTAATTTATCTTCTGAGTTCATGGTGCTTTTTAACTAATAGAAATTTTTATTTATTATTTATGTATTTATTTAATTCTTTTTTGCGTTGGAGTCTCACTCTGTTGTCCAGGTTGGAGTGCAGTGGCACACTCACAGCCACCACAGCCTTGACCTGCTGGGCTCAGGCGATCCTTCTACCTTAGCCTTCCAAGTAGCGGGAACTACAGGTATGTACCACCACACCCGGCTAATTTTTTTATTTATTGTGGAAACAAGGTCTCACCATGTTGTCCAGGCTGGTCTCAAACCCATGGGCTCAGGCAATCCTCTTGCCTCAGCCTCCCAAAGGGCTGGGATTACAGGCGTGAGCCACTGTGCTTGGTTTAGAAATTTTTAAATAGGTAGTCAAAAATGTATGTCAGCTTTTACGGATTAGCTATCATTTGCATCAGATGAAACCGCCCTGAAAAGAACATTAAGGATAACCTTGACCAGTGAAGCCTAAAGCATAAACATCCTGACAACAGTCAATGTGTGGTCACAAAAGAATAACAAGTACAAGAGGAGAAATGGTGTCCCTGTGGACACAATTATTTATTTAAGTAGTAATACTCATTTGTGTTTTACCCTTTAAGCTGCTTCCTTCTCTTCCTCTCAAAGCTGTCATACTTGTCAGAAGAGATTTCTCTTGTTGGCTGTGTCCAGGAGCAGCTTGATCAGAAGATTTTCCCTATTATTAAGTCATAATACATATAATAACTATTTTTAATACCTACCCTAAAATGATCTTTAAAACCCTCAATGCAGCCATATGAGGTAGGTATCACTTATTATCCTCACTTAATGGGTATAACACTTAAGGATTAGAAAAGTCAAGGAACTTCTCCCAAGCTAGTAAAATTTGTGATTCAAATCAGGTCAAGTCTATGTACATAGCCACAAGGCTACACTACCTCTTGAGAGTCTCACATGGCCCTGTCTGATACACCTCAGTTTGGGCCCCAAGGCAATCACCCTTTATGTTTCATGCCTCTAACATGTTCCTTATTAAGCATCTAGTCTGCTATCCCCAACTAGACACCGTTTTAAAGAGACAGGGTCTTGCTGTGTTGTGCTGGCTGGAGTGCAGGGACTGCTCACAGAAGTAATCCCACTAAGATGAGAGTTTTGACCTGCTCTATTCCCTGCTTGGGCAAGTTCATCCTTCCTTAGGCAACCTGGTGGTCTCCCAGTCCTGGGAGGTCACCATATTGATGATGAACTCAGTGCAGACACCTGATTGACATAGTGTGCTATAGCCCAGAACTCCTAGGCTCAAGCCATCTTCTTGCCTCAGCCTCCCAAGTGCTGAGACTACCGGTGTGTGCCACCAAACCCAGCCCCAAACCAGAGATTTCTTACACCCCTTCTGAAGCTCCTTTTAGAGTCATCTGCTGCCTGCCCTCACCAACCCTTGGCCTTCTTTGGCTGACCTCCCCATGGTCCAGGGCTACACCATCGAGTGGATTTGCATTTGTCCTGTGGACACTCCCTTGTCTCATCTTCACATCTGGGTCTCTTCCCCCACTGATGTGGATGTTCCTCCTCGCTCACCCTCTGTCCTGTCTTCTGCCTCTGCCTGGCTTCAGCTGCACACAATGGCTACTCAGAAGCCATGGCGACAGAGTGACGGCTGAGTGCTGAGCAGGGTGCCCTGGTACAGGCTTCAAGGAGGCAAAGAACCAGCTCTGCTGCCAAGTAGGAAGCCAGGCCTGTGCTTCACTGACAGACACCAGGGAGATGCTCAGCAGAGGCTGTTTCCTGACTAGCAATTGCACTCAGTGGGGAGCGCAAGCCCCTCTCACGCCCTTGGGTGCCTCCCACAGCTGCCCTACTGCCTCTACAAGGGTTGGGGCTGGAGTGGGCAACGCCTACCCTGCTAGCTTGGGCTGCTCGGTTTTCACGCAGCCTCACTCACACAGGGAAACCTGTGACTCATTCTCTCTCGGCCCCTCGGCTGCACCATAAACAGGCCAGTTGTGTGACCTTCCTGGAGGGGAAAACAGCAGCTGCAGGCAGACTCTCCCCTGGCATTCTGGCCACAGAGCTCGGATGCTGGATAAGTGTCCCCAGATATCAAGGCTCTGAGACAGTGCAGATGGGCTATCTTCCTTGAAGGGCCCTTTCTAAGATGCCCAAGGGCATGTCTCTCTCTACCTAGGAGTGCCCAGGGCAAGCCATGGGGTGGCTGGCAGTCAGGGACAGACGATCACTGTGTTACATCCTGACACTGACTTTCCAAATTCATGATCTCCTGAGTCCACAGCCCAGGGGGCATACTCTGGCCCTCAGGGAGATGCCAGTGCAGCCTGGGTAGGCCAGGGAGTTAAGAAGTGGGTGGGGGCTGGCATTCTGGCCCTGAGGCCCCTTCCAGAGGGGAGCCTTGTCCTCAGGTGGCTGGTGTACACGCCCAGAGTTCTGTACAACCTGTATAGGCCAGGATCCAGGTACCAGTCTGGACAAGCGGACTCAGCAAAGCAGGCCTGTTTCCTAACCCAAAACAACCAACACTTCCAAACATGCTACCAAAGAGAATGTCCTTGTGGTCACCTTTCTGGTTCACTGCTAAAGGGGTGGGAAAAGGCACATTCCCTTCCCCGGCCACCTCCTGTGCCTTCCCAGTCAGGTCCAGTCATGCTGATGCCACTGCAGTTTCTGTCCACCCCTGAAAGTGTCATGTGTTGCCGGGCTGGGTAGCTCAGCCTGTAATCCCAGTGCTTTGGGAGGCCGAGGTGGGTGGATTGCCTGAGCCCACGGGCTCGAGACCCGCCTGGGCAACTTGGCGAGACCTCATCTCTACAATAAATCAAAAAATCAGCGGGTGTGGTAGCACATGCCTGTAATTCCAGCTACTCAGAAGGCTGAGGTGGAAGGATTGCCGGAGCACAGCAGGTCGAGGCTGTGGTGGCCGGGAGCGGCCATTGCACTCCAGTCTGGGTGATGGAGTGAGACTCCAAC
>NW_007259924.1:200484-215469 GCF_000164805.1 Carlito syrichta
AAAAAAAAAAAAAAAAAAAAAGAAAGAAAGAAAGTGTCATGTGCTGTAGCAAATTCATGAGGCAGAACCCTCTGATGGCAAATTCATCCCAAGTCAATGGCAAGCAGTTGGTTGCTTTGGGTTCTCAAGATACAGGACAGAAACAAGCAGATAGGGAGGCAGAGCTGGGCACTGGACCAGCAACCTAGACCCTGCAGAGCTGGTCAGGAAGCCAGGAAGCTCTGTGG
This sequence comes from Carlito syrichta, assembly GCF_000164805.1. Lineage (NCBI taxonomy): Eukaryota > Metazoa > Chordata > Mammalia > Primates > Tarsiidae > Carlito > Carlito syrichta. Next base: position 200,712 of record NW_007259924.1, read on the forward strand.
AACCCTCTTCTGGTTCAGACACAAGGTCTGTTGTACAGGAACACTCAACTCCTATCCCCTCACTGGGGGCATGTGATCCCCCACAATCCTCTCAGGTATTTGAGAGGGATATTTATTCTGTTCACTTTGACTTGGATCCCAACTCCCATGGAGTCACCTCTTCCTCAGGTTTAAAGTCAGACTACAGTGAATCAAATGAGAAAAACACACAGAAAAATTTTTCATTAAGGATCCTGGCAACATTTTGTAACCCCCTTTCCATGAGGGTTTCGGCTTGGAACTCCCTGTCCCACCCACACTGACAGGGGTCAGAGTAATGAAGTGGAAAAGATATGTTCACAATTTTGGCTGTATCTGCTTCCATCTCTAAGCAACCCAGCCCCTGGATTGTAGGGTGGCGGCCCAAAGACGCCACCTCAGCCTCTGGCCGGTGTTTGTGCTCTAGCCAATGAAGCGAGTTAAAGGGTTGTACAAACGCGAGGCACTGAGCAAACAGCCCAGAGTGTGCTGTCCAGATGTCGGGAGAGGCTGTGGCTCCACATGGCAGAAAGTGCTCTGCACCCATGGAGTGGCCTGGCATGGCCTCCAAGGATGCCACACTGGCTTAGGTCCTATGCTCCCTTGTCCCTCGGAGCCTCCACTCAACAGGAAAGAACCACCCATGTGCACAGACCTCTCAGGCTCTGGAGGGCTGTGGGCCATCTTCTCCTGAGCTGTGAGGAAAAGGCATTTTGCCAACTTAGCCCCCCCCATGGGGGCAATAGCTTATGCCGTGCAGTACCCCTTGGGACCCAGAAAGTCCCCCAATTAAGCTCCCATGGCAACATATCCTCCAGATTTCTAGGTTATCACAAAGCTACTATCTATGTCCCCAAAGCGGTTATAGGAGATTGGATTTAGGAAGCTCCTAAAGATGACCCTGAAGACTTCTTTGTCCCCAAAATTAGAACATGGCGGGGAGACACAAACAGAAAGTGCCATTGTGCTGCTAGCTCGGCATCTCTGGGAGCTGATCCTGACAGTTCTGCTTTTTAAAGGCCTGGGCTGTGTCAAAACGAGATTCAGCTCTGCTCAGCAGAAGTCTCCGCTAGCCCAAGAACCTTGCTCAACCACGCCAGCCCTGTACTCACTGACCTGCTTCTCATTTCCCTCTCAGGGTCTGTTCTCAAGAGGAGCAGGTGCTGAACAGAGGCCTCAGGAGACAGGGGAATGTCCAAGGAGATCTCTCCAAGCCAGGCTTTGCAAGCCATATGGTCTCTGTCACAACTACTTAACTCTTCACTATAGCTCAGAAGCAGCCATAGACAATACATAAGCAAATGGGCACAGTTGTGTTCCAATAAAGCTTTCTTTACAAAAACAGTCTGGATTTGGCCTGGGGGACAATGGTTTGTGGACCCCCACTCTAGATCCAAGAATGAGGATTTTGAAGGACACGCCACCAGCCTTTCTTACACAGATCCCTGGTAACCAATTGCTTTAATAGTGATCAGGCAATCTATTGCCTGATCACTACCCAGCCTGTGTAGCATTTTGCCTCTCAGTGGGACAGCAAGGAACAAACAGAAATGTTCCTGCCGCGGTGGTTTTTAGCCTTCACTCAGACCTACTGGAGGGTGATGAAAGCAATGGACTCTCCCCAAGAAAGACACACTTGAGCAGCACATACACACAATTCGTTTACATATCATTCCGAGGGTGTGCACAGCTCTCCTGAAGCCTATTCACGGACTATGTAAAGACATAAACACCCTAGGGTAAGATCCCTTCCTCTCTCAGAAAGAGAGCTAGTTTCTTTGTATTTGAAAGTGTTCTTATAAATCACTAAATAATAATAATAATAAAGAATGCTGTGGAAAAATGGACAAATAACACAAAGAAGTAATTTTGTGAAGCAATACAAATTATCAATAAAGAGGAGAAAGAGGCCGGGCTCGGTGGCTCAGCCTGTAATCCCAGCACTTTGGGAGGCCGAGATGAGTGGATTGCCTGAGCCTGAGGGTTCAAGACCTGCCTGGGCAACTTGATGAGACCTCATCTCTACAACAAATCAAAAATTAGCTGGGTGTGGTAGTGCGCACCTGTAGTTCCAGCTACTTGGAAAGCTGAGGTGGAAGGATCGCCGGAGCCCAGCAGGTTGAGGCTGCAGTGGCCGGGAGCGGCCATTGCACTCCAGTCTGGGCGACAGAGTGAGACTCCAACTCAAAAAAAAAAAAAGAGGAGAAAGGATGCTCTGTCTCACTACTAATTAAATAAATTTTTAAAATCATGGTATATCATTTTTCACTAGATCAGGTTGGCAAGTGTTTAAAAGATAAAGGACATGGTACTGGAGGCAGCATGGAGAAAAAGGCACTCTCATACATGCTGGGAGGCTTGTTCCAGCAGGCAACCTTTTTAGAAGACCATTTAACAGTAGATATTAAATTTTAAAACATGCTGATCCTGTGGCCCAGCAGTTCCACTTCCAGGAATTATTTTACAGAAATACATGTATAGGAATGTTCAGTTCAGCAGCATTCATAAATTGGAAAAGTTGGAAACCAACCCAAATGTCCATTAGCAGGAAACTGGTTGAATAAATTATGGTACATCTATATTAAAGAATAATATGGAACTGTTTAATAATGAGGTAGATCTCTAGAGTTTAAGATAATAAGGCAGATCTTTAAGCACTGACAGGAAAAGATACAAAAGCTTCATTAAGTGAAAAAGGCACGTTATAAGTCTTTTTTTTTTTTTAAAGAATAACATTGGTATATGCAATTTTTTTTTTTAGTTGGAGTCTCACTCTATCGCCCAGGCTGGAGTACAATGGCACACTCACGGCCACCCCAGCGTCAACCTGCTGGGCTCCAGTGATTCTTCCACCTTAGCCTTCCAAGAAGCCAGAACAACAGGCACACACTACTGCGCACGGCTAATTTTTTAAATTTATTGTAGAAAAGAGGTCTCGCCAAGTTGCCCAGGCTGGTCTCAAACTCCGCGGGCTTAGGCAATCCATTCATCTCAGTCTCCCAAAGTGCTGGGATTGCAGGCTGAGCCACCAAGTCCAGCCTATGCAATTTTTTTTAAATGCTGAAGAAATATATTCCAAACTGATGAAGGCAGGCTTACAGAGTTTTGGTTTACAATTTATATTTCTGAATGTTTAATTTTAAAAATAAAAACATTTTTGCTTTATAACTATAAAAAATAAGAAAAGAGAAAGAATCCTTATGGGCCTATTAGTCTCTCCTAAAAGTTTCTTGGGCACAACTTCAGAGTACATTTTAAAAGCTTTCTTAAAAGGGATTCATGGTACAGTGGTTTTTATCCATTTATCTTATGCTTTTTAAGACAAAACATCTTTCTGCATTTTGGAGTGTAAACTCTTCAAGTTCAAGGACCATCTTGTTCTTTTATCCCTGAAGTTTAGACCTGCCGTGACAGAGGCATAGCATGACTAAAATAATGGGGGTGATGCCAGGTTTTTATTTTTCATCTTGATGAAAGAGTTGGTGGCTTTCACACTGTCAAAGAACAAACAGAATCATGACTCCTATTTCACAATTTACACAACTATGTGGAATCTGTGTCCTTTTGACCGTACAAATATATTTTTCATAGTTTTGAAATTTGTTTTCCTAGGGGAATTTGAAAGAGGAAGAATGTATCCATTTTTCTTTTAAATTTATTTGGTTAAAGAAAAATCAAAATGCCCAGAAGGGCCAAGTGTAGTGGTTCACACCTGTAATCTTCAGATCACTTGAGCTCAGTGGTTCAGCTGGTAATCCCAGCACTTTGGAAGGCAGAGGCGAGTGAATTGCTTGAACCCGCGAGTTCAAGACCAGCCCGGGCAACTTGGCGATACCTCATCTCTACAATAAATTTTTAAAAATTTAGCCAGGCATGGTAGCACGCATCTATAGTTCTGGCTACTTGGAAGACTTAGGCAGAAGGATCGCTGGAGTCCAGCAGGTCAACGCTGACGTGGCCATGAGTGTGCCACTGTACTCTAGCCTGGGTGACAGAGTGAGATTTCACCTCAAAAAAAAAAAAAATGCCCAAAAGAGTACAAAGTAAATCTCCCTGGCACTAGCAGAGGCAAAGCGAACAGAGTTTCCAGATTTATATGTGTCATTCACATCCTGTGGACACCCACCCCGTGAGCATACCAAACATACACCCTGAGCCATGTTTTTCTCACCTAACACAGATTCACAGAACTTTCCATTTCCATGGATCTAGACCCAGACAGTTAATCCTTCCTGCCAGGACAAAGCTAACAAAGCAAAGTGTAGGAAGGGTGAACAGAAAAGACAGTGGGCCTGGCCTCTAGCTCACTGCCCGTTTTAGGGTCATGGAGATGCCAGCACCTCTTCAAGTTCCTTAAAAGAGGACCAGAAGCCGGGCTCGGAGGCTCAGCCTATAATCCCAGAGCTTTGGGAGGCCAAGGTGAGCGGATTGCCTGAGCCTGCAGGTTCGAGACCCACCTGGGCAACTTGGCGAGACCTCATCTCTACAATAAATCAAAAATTAGCTGGGCGTGGTAACGCGCGCCTGTAGTTCCAGCTACTTGGAAGGCTGAGGTGGAAGGATCGCCAGAGCCCAGTAAGTCGAGGCTGTAGTGGCCGGGAGCGTGCCACTGCACTCCAGTCGGTGCGACAGAGTAAGACTCCAACTCGAAAAAAAAGAGGACCAGAAGTCCTCAGAGCTCCGTCAAAGCTAAACAAAGGCCCCTCAACACCATGACTCCTGACTCATTAGCATGAGGAAAATTAGAAACCACGGGGCCCTGCAAATAGTTATGGTAGGTATTGTGTGTTAAAAACCGTGGATAAGCCGGGCTTGGTGGCTCAGCCTGTAATCCCGCACCTTTGGGAGGCTGAGGTGAGTGGATTGCCTGATCTCACGGGTTCAGGCAAGACCTCATCTCTACAATAAATCAAAAAATCAGCTGGGCGTGGTAGCACATGCCTGTAGTTCCGGCTACTCAGAAGGCTGAGGCGGAAGGATCACCGGAGCCCAGCAGTTCGAGGCTGCAGTGGCCGGGAGCGGCCTCTGCACTCCAGTCTGGGTGACCGAGTGAGACTCCAACTCAAAAAAAAAAAAAAACAAAAACCATGGATAGTTCTTTGTTTCTGTGATAGATCACTCAGTATTATAGATTCTAAATTCATCCAAGGTACTGCAAAGTTCATAATTTTGTCCTTTATGGCTATGTAACATTCCATTGTGTATAAGTACCATGTTTTTTTTTATCAAGTCCTCTTTCAGTGGACAGCACGGTTGGTTCCATGTTTTTGCTATTGTGAATAATGCTGCAATAAACATGTGTGTGCAAGTAAAAAAAAAAAACAACACAAAAAACAGGACAGAGGTCTCTCTGAAGAAGCTATTCTTACTATCTTCCCAATGGCCAGCTCTCAATGGCACCTTTGCCTGACCAGGCCAACCTGCAGAGAGAGTCATTTCTCCCTCTGGGGAAGACTTTTCAGTTCCTTCTTTGACTTTCATTTTCCTTCTTTCTTTCTTTCTTTCAATTTGCACCATTCTTCAGCCTCCCTCACCTTAAAAATAAGCACATTTTGTGACATCCTAGCACTTCCCACAAAAGGGTTCTCAGTGTCCTGAGGAAACATCTCCCTCCCCAGAAGGGCTGCCCATGCCCTGGCATTTAGGAAACCAAGACAAGAAGAAGCACAGGTGCTCCCCTGAGCTTTCTATTTGGTTCTGAACAAAGGCAGAGGTTGGGGTTGGGGCAATTCCAAAGGAGATTTGTTTTTAGGCTGCACTGTTAGCCAAAGCTTCTGGAGATCCTGGTGATGGCTGCCATAGAAATCAAGAAAAGAGTGGGTGGCAGCTTTTGTCTTCCTACTCCTGACTTTCTTGTCCACAAGGCTAGTGAGCTGCTTCATTAGTGCCAAAGTCCAGTCAGAAAGTGGGCTATGGGTCACTCTAAGAGCTGTGACCTGCTTCTTGCAGGACCTCTGAGCCTGGAAGGCCAGGCCACTTCACCAACAGCCTTTCTGCTGTTTGGAGCATCCAGGCATATGCAGTCAAATAGAAAGAAGGCAAGGAAATGGAAACAAGCTTCTGCTGCCTCAAGTTCACAAGTAGACAACTGAACTACAGATCTTCTTAACAAAAAAAAAAAATCAATCAGCTGGGCGTGGTAGCGCGCGCCTGTAATTCCGGCTACTTGGGAGGCTGAGGCGAAAGGATTGCCGGAGCCCAGTGGGTCGAGAGCGGCCACTGCACTCCAGTCTGGGGGACAGAGTGAGACTCCAACTCGAAAAATAAATAAATAAATAAATAAATAAATAAAAATCAACACTTACAGTTAATGAAGTGAAGGTCATGCACATCCCACCAAAGCCATTCAGAGCCAGGGAGATGAAGATGAGCACCGAGAGGGCTGTAGGGAAATGGAAAGCTCTTAAGGTGGGAACCATAGTTGACCTTCAGGGAGGCTGGGACCTGTCCTGCATGTAAATACAGGCTGAATGAATGAATGACAAGTCATCAGGGATGAATGCCTGGCTCCTGAGAAACTAAACCAGTCTCTTCTTCACCCTTCTCCTCTTGCTGCTTCACAGAGCTTGGGGTCCTACAAGTGGTGCATACCTGTTCTCATTTCTCCATTAACTTAGCAGCAGGCAAGGGATCTAAAGAAACTGCTTTGCAGCCAGGCAAGATGGCTCATGCCTGTAATCCGAGCACTTTGAAAGGCAGAGGGGTAAGAGGACTGCCTGAGCTCAGGGATTCAAGACCAGCCTGGGAAACTTGGTGAAACCTCATCTCTACAATAAATCAAAAAATTAGCCAGGTGTGGTAGTGTACACCTGTGGTTCCAGCTACTTGGAAGGCTGAGGTGGAAGGATCACCCGAGCTCAGCAGGTTGAGGCTGCAGTGGCTTTCAGCATCCCACTGCACTCCAGCCTGGGCGACAGAGTAAGACTCTGACTCAAAAAAAAAAAAAAAAAAAGCAGCTGCTTCTCTGCAACCAAAATTATAGCTTCCCAAAAATCAGTATATGAGCAGATGAGCCTGGCTAAGATTTTGGTGAATCTCACATCCCATTTTGGTGTTTGTTCTAAAAGTCCTTGAAACAACAGTTCCACCTGAATAGGGCTGTGGACCAAATGGCTTCTAAGCCATCCTTCAAGTGTTGGCTTGTGCTGACTCAAGAGGATCCAGATCACGACTCCTGCATGCTCCGAGGACCACGCACGCCCCTTTAGCTGGCCTGGTTCTTGACCTTTTCTCTCATGTTAGCATCGATGAGGCCATCAGACTGGCTTGATGTAGGGTTAAGATGGAACTTTTGCACAACCTGGGAGCTCCTCTCAGACTTCTGTCTGGGAAGGTTGCTTTCTGCTCTCTGATTCGGCTGTCTGATATAAGTAACTGAGTAAAGGCCCAACAGGTATCTTCTCTAACTTGAGCAGTGAACAGTAGACCCAGACCAGCATCTAAGAGCAGGTGGGCCTGGGAGGGCTTCTGGGCAATCGCTCCCCAGTCCCCAACAAATGGGTGAAAGGCATACTCACAGTCTGGGTTACTCGCTCCATATGCAATCAGCAAGCAAGAGACAGCAAAGCAGGCACTAAAATCAAGCAGAAATAGTACATTATTTATTATTACATTTTGACTTATTGTTAACATTATCATCATTTGGGGGAATCTACTATGGGTCAGAAGCTTCCAGAACATTTACATGCATTATTTAATTTAATTTAATAATTCTGGTTGGGCACGGTGGCTCATGCCTATAATTCCAGCACTTTGGGAGGCCAAGGCAAGAGAATTGCCTGAGCCCAAGGGTTCAAGATCAGCCTGGGCAACTTGGCAAGACCTCATTTCTACAATAAATCAAAAAATTAGCCGGGCATGGTGGCTCATGCCTTTAGTTCCAGCCACCTGGAAGACTGAGGTGAAAGGATCGCCTGACCCCAGCAGCTCGAGGCACTCCAGCCTGGGCAACAGAGTGAGACTCCAACTCAAAAATAATTCTAAGGAGAATAATTGACCCCAGTTTACTGGTAGAAAAGTAAATTTCATACAAAATCTAAAACTAAAGCTAACTTCTCCAAGGTCTCTTACCTAGTAAGTGGTTAAGCTGGAATTCAAGCTCCAAAGCCAGACCTTGTAAACACCATACTGTAATGCCCCCTCCCAGCCCCAGACTGAGAGGGCAAGGGCTCTGAAGTGACAGAGGGCACACCACACATTCCTCAGCTTCGTGCCTGCTTATGGGATGGATAGAACCCCACTGAGCACGGGTGAGATGAGTGGCTATTCTCAAATCCTAGGCCCTGCCCTAGGAACCAAGGACTCTTCAGCTCTGAAGAAAAGCAAATGGAACTGATTCTCACCCATCCACTTCAGAGTCACAGTCTCACTCACGGCAAATCACTGCCCTGCAAGGTGATTATTACCACTGGGAACTGGGCTCGACCCTGACCTGGGAGGGTCAGCTGCTTGGGGAACTGGCCCTGAGTCAGCCACACTGGAGCTTTACAGGCCAGGGACAATACACCCAGGGGGTACATGAAATGATTCACAAGGGTGCCAATATATTAGGACTTCCATGTTATAATTTTTAATTTCATCCATTTTCATTGATATTTTTGTATATATATCATAAAGTTAATAAAGGACATGGAACATTAAGAATGGCATATGCAGCCAGGTGTGGTGGCTCAAGCCTGCAATTCCAGTACTTTGGGAGGCTAAGGCAAGAGGATTGCCTGAGTCCAGGGGTTCGAGACCAGCCTGGGCAACATGGGGAGACCTCATCTCTACAATAAATCAAAAAAATTAGCCGACCATGGTAGTGCATGCCTATAGTTCCAGTTACTTGGAAGGCTGAGGTGGAAGGATCTCCTGAGCTCAGCAGGTCAAGGCTGTGGTGGCCATGAGTATGCCACTGCACTCCAGTCTGGGTGACAGAGTGAGACTCCAACTAAAAAAAAAAAAAAAGAATGGCATATGCAGCCAGGTTCAGTGGTTCATGCCTGTAATCCCAACACTTTGCAGAAGGATTACTTGAGCCCAGGAGTTTAAGACCAGCCTGGGCAGCATAGCAAGAACTCATCTCTACAAAAGAAATAAAAAAATTAGCTAGGCATGGTGGTTCATGTCTGTAATCCCAGTTACTCAAGAGGCTGAGGCAGAAGGATTGCAGTGAGCCATGATCGTTCCACTGCATTCCAGCCTGGGTGACAGAATAAGACCTTGACTCAAAAAAAAAAAAAAAAAAAAAGGCATATGTGTATATCTTTTTTGGGGCCAACCCCCCCAGCATATGTATATCATTTATAATTCCATGTGAGGTATATGCTGAAGATCTTTTTTTCTGGTGAATGTGTAAGGTCAGACTTTGAAAACCAGTTTTTTAAAAAATTAAATTAAATTAAAATTTTTTTGAGTCAGAGTCTCACTCTGTCAGCCAGGGTGGAGTGCAATGGCATGCTACTGCCACCACAGCCTTGACCTGCAGGGCTTAGGAGCTCCTTCCACCTCAGCCTTCCAAGTAGCTGGAACCACAGGCATGTGCCACCAAGCCTGGCTAATTTTTTGATTTATCGTAGAGATGAGGTCTTGCCAAGTTGCCCAGGGTGGTCTTAAATCCCTGGAGTCAGGCAATCCTCCTGCCTCTTCCTCCCAAAGTGCTGGGATTACATGCATGAGCCACTGGGCTAGGTTTTTTTTTTTCCTTCTTTTTTCCCCCCACATTAGATGTGTAAATGTGCCAAGTCATAACAAGGTTTGAGAGAGGCACATCTCACACATGAGTGTGGAACCCCAATCATCACGTTTGTGAACTACAAAAAGACTGGGACCCACCGTTCTTAATGACAAGCAACTCCAGATCCTCCCAGCTCAGCCTGGGACCCTGTGCTTTTTTACGCAGTATTGGCGCATTGTGAGGATCATGGTACCTACTGATTCAGTTGCAGATGAGCCAGAAACCTCACTCTGGACAGGCGTTTAGAGAACTACAGTGTACCTGATAGCAGGTACCAGGATTCCCTATAGCAGGGAACTCAGCCAGGGAGGTCCACCTGCCCACTCCCTGCCCCCCAAGGAACCCACACTGACCTGCCCAGCAGTCTGAGCTTCCTAGGACCGTACTTGTCCATGACGATGCCCAGGGGTAGGGTGATGGCACTGAGCAGGAAGGAGCCCACGGTGAAGGCCAAATTTAGCATCTCGTCCTGGGCCTGGCAGCTGAGCCAGCCATTCATCCAGCTCACCTCCTCGTGCTCCGGCTCTGCTGTACCCCCCACTGTGCCGTTGGTGACATTCTCTGTGTGTAGAGGGAGGGAAACCTGACCTCAGGGTGATCGTAGGGACTCCCAAAGATCAGAGAGGCAGATGCACATGCAGAGTCATCCCACTAGGAGTGCCAGGGCTACTTCTGAACCCGTCAAGGACTCAGGCTACCCCACAGCACGCTTGGATGTTCAATTGGCTCAAGCCCCCTGGAGTGAAAATGTAGAGGTTCTTAACTTTTGTGGGGGTCATGGACCCTTTGAAGAATCCAATAACAAAAGCTTTTCTCCGGGTTCCCAGAAAATGCACACAAAGTCTTGTCCACAATTTTAGGACCCTCATGTGTCCCTTGAAGCACCAGTGAGTCCCAGGTTGGGATGCCTATACTAGAGAATCTGACACCCTAGAACAGTAGACCTTAGGACCCAGCCTTGGCTGCAGGGCCCCAGTCTGGCTAGAACCTCCCGGGCAGCTCTGTCCATGGGAACAGACTACAGCCATCAGGGAGGCAGATCCTAGACCACTTGGGACGGATAAGCTGCTGGTCTTTCCACAACACCTTGGTTCTCCTCGGTCAGTCTGGGGAGACCGAATGGACCTCCTTGCCTCCCTTACTGGTAGGTACATTTGGCTTCTCAAACACAGAATCATATGCCACCTTCTCCCTGATATTTTCATTGTGTCAACTGCTACATATGCTCTTAGAACCTCTTTGGAAAGGGTTGCATTTTTTTAAATCATCCAAAGTGATCTGCTTTAGTTCACTGAGGTGCACTTTTCTTATTTTTCTCACTGGAGTTATTATGTTGCTGCCTCCGTCCCCAGACCCAGCTGGGTGCTGAGCCTCTGAGCCTTGTGTGTCAGCCACACCTGCATTGTAATCCCAGCCCTTAATGGCCCCCTCCAAAGTCCACCCAGCACCAAAATAACGCAAAAAGGGAGGGAAAAGTGCTGTGGCAGCTAAGGGCGGGAGGGTGGAGGATGGGCTGGGAGCATGGCTGAGGAGCTCTCCTGACCAGGACTGCTAGTTAAGAGATGCTGACTAATCCTGCAGAAACAGGAACAGACTTTGATTAGATGTGAGGTCACACAGGGAAAGTCAAGGCGATACTTTTCTTCAGATAACTGCCTACCTCCCAATTGCAGCCCTCTGGCGCCAGGGCTGTAAAGCTGAGGTTTGCAAAGGCTTGCCCAGGCTTCCCAGGGCTGCCCCAAGGTCACTGAAAAGGATGTACGTGGGGTGAATCATGCCACATGCCAACCTCTGGCCAATGAGATCTGCGGGGGGCAGGTTGATTGAGAGTGTGGTGCTGGGACCTGGACTCTGGGTTCTAGTTCTGGTTCCTCCACTTTCTACTTTATAATCTCCCTCTATCTCAGTTTCCTTATCTGTAAAATGAGTATAACATAATAACATTACCTACATCCTAGAGTGTAAGGAAAGATAAATGAGAAAATCCAGAAGCTTACAGTCATAGAAAGTGTTCAATAAATAATAGCTAAAATTGTTATTATTCTTCTTATTATTACTGTCACTGGAGGCTCAGAATAGGGATGATGAGACAGCTGTTGGCAGCAGAGCCAGACACAGTAACCAAGAGCACAATCCTATAACTGTATGTGTGGTAGTATGAAGACGTGTCTAGTCTCAGGCTGGGCTGGGAGTCCTGAAGGACAGGGACTGTGCTTTAGTCACCTCTGCGTCTCTAGTGTCTCACTCAAGTCCCAACCACAGCAGATGTACACTGAATTAATAAAAACAATGGAACCAGATCACAATGGTCAACAGGATCAAGAGGGGACTGGAAACAGAACATATAGAATCAAGTTGAATATAAAGGGATTTAAGGAGACTACAGCCACAAGGTTAGCCACCTGAAGCCACAGAAATAAAACCTAACAAGCCAGATTTCTGCCCCTACCACTTTCTCTCAGTTTTTCAAAAGATGTCCCACTATTCTGGCAGCCAAAACACATGGCAAATCAAGTCCTCTGAGTCCTTCAGGGTCCAGCTCAGAACTGTCACACACACTGCCTCAGCCGGCAGGCCTTAGCCACTCGCGTCTACAGTGGGGCAGCCTCTAGAAAGGCAGATCTGCTTCACAGGTTGGTGCTAGTTTCAGATGTCAGCTCTGCCAGCAGCAACAGGAACTGGATCTCAGGTTGGGGGAACAGGGTCTCCACAGAGCAATGGCATTTCCAGGTCAACATGCAGGTGTGAGTAGACCAGCACAGATGTGACAGAGTGGACAGGTAGGGAAGGCATGCCAGGGCCCAGGATGGCTGGCCTGTGAGATCTGACAGGGGCCACTTACTGCACATGGGATAACTCTGGGCTTGGCGTGCCATAGGCTCTGCTGCCTCAAGCAGGGAGTGTAAGGGCATGAGAAGCGGAGTGGGTGAGGCAGCACTCACTGCCTATGAGTTGGGGCACCAGGGTACCTCCCTCCATTACCCCGGAGAGGCCCTGTAGTTGGATCCCTAAATCCATGTCTTTTCTCATCAAGAGACAGAAGTTAAAATTCCAAGGCACTGTGCCCAAGGCAATCTCCCTGATTTGCTAGAAATGGGAATAGGGGTAGGTATTTCTTAAATTATTTAGAGATCTGGTCATCCCATAACTAGACAGGGGGCTGCCCCAGAAGAGAGTTCAGGGTAGAGGCAAGCGTATCTGTCCTTCTCATTGTTCTCCCTTGAGCCACTACACATGGGACCTGGGACCTCGCACTTTCAGCCGCCAGCCTTCTCTCCTTAAATAGATCCCTGCCAGTGGAGCTACCTGGCCCTCCATCTCCCTGCCTCTAGGCAGTGATGTCTGGCAACAGATGAGCCTGGGGGCTGAGGGGCACTGAGTGGCTTCTCTTGTCTGCTTATGGAGCAATTCCAGATTCTCCCTTGCTCATGGGGTGAACGAAACCTCTGGTGAGCCCAGAAGCTTTGTTGTCAGCAAAGAGCCCACACAAATCATCACTGAACCAGCAGATCCCAAACACAGTCACACCCAGGCTGTTCCTCTCCCTCTACTCCCACCTGGGCCACTGTGAGACAAACAGATGAGTTTCAGGAAGTGCGGAGCCCTGGGATGCCCCTCTGCTCCCTGCCTAGAGCTCTGGCCTCGCCCCAGCCCAGCCTGCCCTGCTCCTCACCTGCACCTTTTTATTCAACAGACGCCTCCTCAGTGGGCAGCCAGAGCAGCCCAGGCCAGCCAGGGAAGATAAACCAAGACAGGACAGGAGCTGGTGTGGCCAGAGTGTGCTGAGTACAGGAACAGGGCTGCTTAGGAGGAGACCCAGGGCCAGGGAAGAGAGAACAAGGCTCTGCACTGTTCGGCCCCACTCACAGAAGACTCCCAAACAAAATCTTCACAGAGAAAGCAGGGGAGACAAGAGGTGCTGTGATCCCATTCAGGCTCCCCTAAGCCTTCCCAGGTCAAAGAGGGGCCTCCTCCACCCTGAAGAAACAAAGGGAGTGAAAACCTAGATTAGTTAGCTGGATGATGCTTGAAGGGGTCAAGGGGCATGTGGCTTGAGGCCCCTCTAAATTACCAAGAGCCCCCTTCTCTGACTGGCTGCTTTCTGAGCTCCCCTATTCCAGGGTGCAGGCCCCTGGACAGCCCTGCCCGTGGTGCCTGCCCCGGGATCTCCTGTCTCTCTCAAATCCTTAGTTTATCCGGCGACAGGAAGCAGTGTCTCAGTCCAGCAGGGGAGATATAGGTGAGAGGTCGGCACAGACACAGAGCAAACAAGAGACAGGACACAGACAGTCAGAGGTCATCCTGGGCTAACCAGCGCCCAGGCCCCTTGCTGTGGTCACTGCAGCAGCTGCCGTATGCAGAGTCCCTGTGTCATTTAGCACCCTTACGCCCACCACATATTCCCCATGAGGATACAGAGTGTCAGAGCAGGTAAGCTGCTTGCCCAGGGTCTCATATATGGCCTGTGGAGAGGAAACTGGACTTGAATACAGGCTGTCAAATCCCAGAGCTTCTGCTCTCAACCTTCAGGCTGTGCTGATGGTGTCCTACCTAGGCAAGAGGCATGCTGTGTCTCAGAGAGCAAATGCTGAGAGAATGGAGCTGGGAAAACACTGCCACACTGTGTTGGGGACAACACCAGGTGGCCATCAATACTGCCCGGTAAGAATGGGACTGCCCCAAGACCCTCCTACGAGGTCCCTGAAAGACAACCCAGGGGGATAGGACCTTTATGAGCCACTAAGAAGCCATGGGAGGCCAACGGATGTGTGTGAGGGAAACTAGGCCATGAAACGAGGAGGAGGAAGGCAGGGTTGGCGGGGAGAGCTGAGGGCACCAGCTCTTCTCTGAGGTACATGCTGAGACCGTGAGCACCAGCCTCTAGACCCTTTTACCCATTGCTACAGAATGTTTTTAAAATTCCAAATAAACTGGGGGGAAAAAATCAAAAAGATCCTATTCACAGTAATACAAGTGAAAGGCTGGATTTTTTTTTTTTTTTTTTGAGTTGGAGTCTCACTC
>NW_007259924.1:215837-224756 GCF_000164805.1 Carlito syrichta
GGATGCTTAACTCCTCATATAGCAGAACAATGGTGAGTCGGCACACCAGTATAGAACCATTACTTGTACGTATTGAAATGACAAAACATCAAAACAGAAGAGTATTAATCTAGTGGGAATTCCAGATGAGTCCACCAAAAGTACTCAATCAATATCAAAATCATGTGACATTTATTTTTCATAAAAGGACCATAACTTAGCAGGTGAGGGGGCAAGCAGAATGAGTTCCCGATACTGGGAGGGATGAGGTGGAAAGATCGCATGAGCCCAGCAGGTCGAGGCCGTGGTGGCCGGGAGCGTGCCATTGCAATCCAACTTGGGTGACAGAGTGAGACTCCAACAAAAAAAAAAAAAAAAAAAAAAAAAAGGGAGGTCCTTGTAGCAGCAAGAAACCTTCCTGTCCACCTGTAGCTTCACTCATGCTGGTGGAGACTAGGCCTAGTCATGCCTCCTCTGGGGACAGCAGCCCCTCTACCTTCTCAGGAACCTGGGGGTCAGCTTCCCACTTTGAGCCAAGTTGAGAAGTATGCTTCCTGCCACCACAGACAGAGTGACTGCAGATTTGGGGTCTGCCTTATGTCCATGGCTACATTGTGACTTCCTTGAGCAGAGGCCATGCCAACTTCTACCTTCATAGCCCCCAACTCACCCAACCCCCCAGCTTGTGGTACGCTCTTAACAATTCATAGATGTCTCTAACAGATGATTGGGTCATTGCCCTCCTCTTCCTCCATGGCTTCTTCCTGCCTTCAGAATAAAATCTAGTTCCCCCAAATGAAACCCCAGGCCCTGGCCCCTTCCCACCTCTCCAGGTATCTCCTGCTGAGCCAGCCCCTTTTCTCCTCCACGGTGCATCTCCTCTCCTGACTCTCCCCTCCTCATCCTCCAGAGGGGCCCTCCTGTCCAATACAACCAGATCCCCATTGTTGTTCTGGCTCCTGGCACCCTGATCTCTGTGGAGTCCCGATGGCCACCTGGAATCATACAGGTCTGTGCATGATGACTTGTTTGCTCTGCATCCCCAGTACAACGCCTCAATCAATGTTTACTGAATGTGTTGGTTAGATAAAAGTGAAAATTAAGCACCCACAGATACCCTGCATCCCCTGAGCTGACTTTGTTGAAGTGAGCCACTGCAAGACAGAGAAAATGAAGAAAGAGGTCAGGCGCAGGTGTTACAGTGGCCATCCTGGAGGCCAGAAGGACACAGCCCGGGGAAAGCCCCGCTCTTCCCAGGCTGGAAACCCAGTTGGTCTCCTGTTCTCAGCAGGGACTCGGGAGGCATCCAGCAGCCAGCACCTGGTGGACATCACGCAGAGTCTGTCAAGTGTCTGAAGTCATCTTTCCAGTCCCAGCCCATCACTTCTCCCAGTGGGCATGGCCAAACAGCCAAGGGGCATCAAAGAAATGGGCTGTTTTCTTTCTGGTCCCACCTCACCAAGCTGAAACCAACACTGTGTCTGTAGCCAGATTCTGGCTGGCATCCCAAGTAAGAGTCCTAAGAAACTTTCAACAGGTTCAGCATATTTTTGTTACAGAACAAACTAGAGCATCAGTCCTGAGAGCAACAGAAAGCTGACAAATTTGCATCTCAATCAGCTGTGGACTGCTCAGCTTTTTACCAGACTAATTCAATAAATTCAACAAATGGCCTGTTTCTCTGCAGTTCAGCCATCCACCAAGCTTGAAAATGTTAGGCCTAAGCAGAAACCTTGACCCTAACTTTGCCAGCAACTCCCATTCAGGAGAAGCACAGGGATTTCTGGCCCCAAAAGACAAGTTATATGCACTCCAAGAAGCAAGGAGAAGAGAGGCCAGTCAGATAAGCTGTGTGGAATCAGCAGGCTTTCCCGCCCAGGATGCTAAGTCAGCGGGTTTGCCAGATAATCAGAAAAACCAAAATCAGATGCAGGAGCAAAGGCACGGGATAAGAAGTTGATGTTCAACTTAATATTGTGACCCTTCACCTTCACTTTGGTTTAGAGAGCGACCTGTCAAACCTCCCAAGGGCTTAAAAACCAACTCAGCACCATGTTGGCACAGCCTCTAGGACTCCTCCCACTTCAACAGAGGAAGAGGTCAAGACTGAGGCAGAAATGAAGTGACCATCCCTAGTGCTGTCAATAGTGTACAATAAATTAAATCAGTGGACAATCTGTGGGGAAAAAAATTCCTATACTATGACCTTCCTGACACTACTGTAGGTCAAAAAAAAAAAAGGTTCTGACCACAATAGTCCTCTGGTCTAGAAGAAATACTGAGTTTTGTCTGGGAGTGATAAATGTTTTTGTTTTTCAAACTCTCTGTGCAGCCTGAAAGACCCCACCAGGGAGGCAAGCAGGAAGGGTCATGCTAAAAGGAAGGAGAGAGGGAAGGAAAGGAAGCACTCCAACCTGTTCCTTTCAGAAGAGTCACTAAACTCCTAACATCTCTTAGGCAAAGCAGAAAGCTTGTTCAGGGAACAAGGTCTGACTCTTCCTATCTCCTAAGATTTCTTGCTGATGTGGGGGAAAGATCTTCCAAGAACCCTTAGGTTATTAGGAAATGTTTCTGAGTGGCTAAAGGCTAAAGGTTAGTTACAAATGATAGACTTTCTGCCCTCTCCCAGGCAGCCTCCACATTCCCTCCCTTTCTCCTGCCCTTACCCTCTCCAGCTAAGTAAGCCTCCCTAGAGACTGGGACACTCAGGAATCTCCTGGGCAGATTAGAGAAGGGAAGCAGGGAAGCTTCTACACAGGGTCTCAGACTGCACAAGCAGGTCCAAAGCTTTTTCTTCCTGCAAAGTAAGAACTCTAGAAAGAAAATGTAAGCTGGTGGTGATTCAGGGAGTCAAACCTGGGCTATGGCCATCTAAGGGGACTCTAGCACTGGGGAGAGAGATTGTGTGAGTTCAACTATTACGCAGCTACTGTTGGGGTCAGGGAGAGGGCAGAGGGAAACATTTCCTATCAAGTTCCCCTAAGAAGCAGGTAGAGAGGAGGGTAGAGATTGGGAGTCACTTTGGTCCTATTACTAGGCTGAACCCAGCAGCCTGCAACAGTTAGGATCCTCAAAGGGGAGGGGGAGGTGTGAAGGTAGGAGTTAGGGAGTACGGTGCAGATTTAATGTAGACAAGCATCCTCAGCCTGCCTTTAGCAACACCAATGGTGTGGCAAAGAGAAGGGAACAAACCTAGAATCATTTCCATAAATGCCCCCTTCTCCCCTTCCCCTTCCTCCCCATGGGATAGAAGGCCACTGAGATGTTCTCACAGCCCATGGGAGGAAATGTCTTTTGGAGAATCATAAAGCAGCAAAAATAGACAGGAAATTGCACCCGACAAGCCCTTAGGAGACTCCATAATGGCTTAAGAAACATCTAGATTCTAGATGAAACCTCCTTGGGGTGGAGGCAAAGCCACTTCCTCTCTCTTGCTACACCCCAGCCCCTAAATCCGGAGTTCCTCTTTCTTACAATCAGTGGGAAACATGTTTACTGCAAGGCAAGCTATGTTCCAGACACTGGGAAGAGAGGAGAGGAGTCCAGCAATGTTCCTAGGTGGTGGAAAGAACACCCTGGACATCGGGTGGGGTTCTGGGTCAATCACTCCCCGGTTGCGTGGCCTTTCGCAAGACAGAGGCTCGAGCCTCAGTTTCTTCATCCACAAACCAGCGACAATGACAAGTACCCAGAAGAGCTGGGTGAGGATCAAATAGGCCTCTGATACCTGAAGGCGCTGTGCAGCGAGGTGGTGTTGCTTGCTAGGTCTTCACCCCATCCCGTCCTCTCCCAAAACCCCGACTCCAGGAGCCACCCGCAGCCCGAGGCGCCTGTCTCACCTGGCTCAGTACACAGGTAGGAGTAAAAGCCCTCCGACTTGAGCATGATGAGCAGCGAGCCCCAGCCCAGGAGGACTGCCGAGAAGAGGAGGTTTTCCAACACGGCGGTGCAGGCCATCCACCAGCGGCGCCGATGGGCAGTGGCCAAGGTGGGCGCCATGGTGCAGCGCGGAACGGCGGCCCGACTCCGGCAGCCTCTGCAGCCACCTGCGCACGGACCTCGGCGTTAGCGACCGGCCCCGCTCAGCCCGTGCGGCCGCCCCTGGCCGCCACCGCAGGGCACGGAGCTTGTCAGTCCTCCGCGGCCCCGGCCGTGGGTGCGCGCGGCGAAGCAAGCAAGCCCCAGCCCTGCCCGGGACCTGGGCCACCCCCGAACCCGCGGCTGGCTCGTACCACTGCCCTCTGCTACGATGGAGCCGCCTCGGCTAGGCAGGGAGACGCCTCTCTCAGCTCACTCCGAGGTAAACTGAGGCATGGAAGCAGGAAAGGACTAACGCATGCTCAGGGACGTGGAACTAGTCTTGGCTTCCAGCAGATAGACACAGGCTGGGGCCTGGAAGGGGAAGCAGCCTGAGGTCCAGCCACCTGGGCAGGGGCATACCTGCGGGCTGCCACTCCCAGGGACTCTGACAGGCGCCCTCCCGCCCGCACTCAGGACCCTTCCCCAGGGCTGGTTCCTGCAACCTCAAGATCAGCGCATCGAGCTCCGGAACGGCCCGCCCACGGCCCGCTCATTGGCCTGACGGCACAGGAACTGCCGCGCAATTGGCCAGTGTCTAGGTCGCTAGGCGCTGCGGCCACGCGAACCCGGCATGGGAGAAGAGAAGCCGGTTCAAACCGGCGGCGCGAGCCGGCCGCGAGACCCCAGTCCCAGGCCGCTACCTCGGCAGCTAGCCCGTGTCCACGGATTCGGACCCCCGTTCCTCCATCCCTCGGCTCCCTTCTCCCCTCGTCTTCTCTCCCGTGGCGGCTCCTCATCCGCCCAGTCTCTTTCCTCTCTTATTTACACATTTTTCACCCGACGCTCCCGTGAGCAGCTTCTGCCCCCTACCCCGCCCTGGCTCCGATCCCCGGGGTGCAGCTCACCCGGCTCCCACTGGTGTGTGTCGGGCCCGCCCGGCGCCTTTTCTGCCCCCTTTTATTCCAGCCCTTTTATTCCGACCCCAAGATGAAAACACTGCCGCCCGCTGATTGGCTGAGTGGGGGCTGGAAACAGGCGTTGACCAATCAGCAGCCAGCCACCCGCCCGCCCCGCCGCGAGCAGAAGCCGGTTCCGGCCGGACTTGGAGACAAACAAGAGAGACGGGGGGGGGCCCCGGGAGCAGCTGCGGGCTGTGCCTCGGTTCTGCCGCCTTAAACTGGAGTCACTGCCGGCCGGGAGCCTCCGGGGACATTGCCCCATTGCCCCTCCAGAGTCCCATCCCGAAGCCCTGACCCTGGGCTGGTCGGCTTCGCGTTCCAGCGACCCCCGGGTTTCCCCAGATGCACGCGGGTCCCACCAGCGCACCCGGCGAGGCTCTCCCAGCGCGGCTCTCCTGCTGTCCACTTGGTAGTCCCCAGGTTCCCCTCCGCCTTGGGCACCACGCCCAGATGCTCTGGCTCCGCACCGGCCTTGCCACTCTCAAAGCCCGTATTGCCTTCTCCCCACGCAGCGCTGCCATCCCCGCAGCTTTGTGATCTGGTGGTCTCAGTCTCCTGCTCCCGTGGCCCCATCCGGGCTCTGTCTGCCGATCTCGGATCCCGACTCCTGTCCAGGCAGAGTGTGCCTTTTCCTCGGGATCCTGATTCACCAACGCCTTCCCCTCTCCCGGGTGCCGTCTGCCTGGTCCCTGGAAGTTGTGTACCTTGGAGATTTCCGAAGTGGGAGTTTGGGACTTGTCTTTCCCGACCTAGACTAGTGTCTTCTCTGGACCCTCATCCAGATTCTGATCTCTCCACCCTCGTTCCCGCTCACCTTGGCCTGCCCGGGACCTCCCGGCAGAAAGCACCAAGATGACCCCAGCCCAGACCTGTCATCTTGGTGCTTTCTGCCGGTGTTGGTCACCTACTACCCCCTGCCCCGAGCCATCCCCACCCCTTCTACCCTGTTCAGGTTCTTTCAGGCAAGCGTCCTCTCTGCTGGGTGTCGCCAGTGGAAACGTCAAACTGCTAGCACAAGTCTGCCTTCTGGGAGGGCGCAAGGGATCGAGAGGGCTCCGGGCTCACTGATGAGCCGAGCAGGACCTGCCCCAAGGAATTGCCAGGGCAGGGGGCTGAAGCCCAGGCTCTGAAGGTTCAGCGGCCCGGCTGCGTCTCCCAGATCAGAGGCACTGGCTCGATCTCGGAAAACCCTCAGTCTCCCCCAGTTGCAGCTTGCTCCCTGGCACGCTCGGGGCGCTGCTTAACACCCTGGGGCTGCCGGGAGTCGTGGCTCACGCCTATAATCCCAACATTTTGGGAGCCCGACGCGGGAGGATCGCTTGGGGCCATGAGTTTGAAACCAGCTTGGGCAGCAAGGTGAGTCCTGTCTCTAGGGTGGAAAAAATAAGGCACCCCGGGGATGTGGGAGCTCCAGCAGTCTTTGGCCCCACCTCCCCCAGTCCCCGTGCGCCCCCTACCGCCATGAACCCGCCGTTGGCCACCTGGCGAGGGCAACTTCTCCTAGACAGCACCTGGTGCTGGCACCTTGAGGGCGGGTCCTAGCTTTTTACATATCCAATTACTCACCCTGCAGAGTCTCATCTATTCAGAGTCTCACCTACTCACAAGATTTCGACTGCCACCTGACAAATCTCCAGTCCTTCCCAGCCCCTCCTTGAAACACTTACCCTTCAGGTCTCAAATATGCCTCAAATATTCCCCAAAACTATTCTCTCCATACTCTCAGATAATAGCACTATCTACTGAAGTTAGATGCCAAGAACCATCCTTTCAACAGATATTTGTTAGACATGTGCTGTGATTCTTCCTCTCCTTTGCTGCTGCATTCCCACCACACAAATACAACCATATCTCCCAAATACTTATCTGTCCATCTGTGCCCCTAGAACCACTGCTGTTAATCTGTCCCCACTCCATCTCAGTGAGCTGTGTAAAATGTAAATCTGACTTTGGTAAATTGGACCTTTGCTAAAATCCTTCAGAAACTCATTTGTTCTGCAGGATAAAGTTCAAGTTCCCCAATTTAACCCACACAGGCTTCTCCCTCCTCTTCCCCCTGGTCCTGCCTGATCCTACACAGTTCAATCACATGGAATTGCTTGTGGTTCCAGTACCTGTTGTTCTCTAACCTGTGACCCTCAAAATAGTTCCTTGTTGGACAACCACTCCTTTGGGAAGCGTTCCCTGACCATTCCCCATAATACTCTTCACTATCTTTGTCCACTGACTGCATTATTTTATAATTATCTGTTCATCTGTATGTCTCCCGCCTATTGACTATGAATTCTCTGGTGGCAAGACGGGTGTCTTATTCAACTTTATATAACCAGCCCTTAATACAAAAGTAAGCACAAAGCAGCACACAATATATGAATGTATGGAATCAAAACACAAACAAATGCAACTGGGTAAAAGGTACCAGGTTCTAGAACAAAGGATTCAAAGCTGGGGGAATGATGATAATGCCAATAATCATAACCCAGCCGGGTGCAGTGGCTCATACCTGTAATCCCAGCACTTGGGAGGTTAAGGCAAGAGAATTGCCTGAGCCCAGGGTTCAAGACCACCCTGGGCAACTTGGAGAGACCTCAACTCCACAAAATCAAAAAACTAGCTGAGCATGGTGGTGTGCGCCTGTGGTTCCAGCTACTTGGAAGGCTGAGGCAGAAGGATCGCCTGAGCCCAGCAGGTCGAGGCTGTTGGTGGCCATGAGTGTGCCACTGCACTCCAGTCTGGGCGACAGAATGAGACTCTGACTCAAAAAAGAAAAAGAAAATGAAAAAGAAAAGCTTGTGCAAATACAAAAGAAATATGGACAAAGTTGCATGGTACATTCTTGTTTATTATATCAAAACAATTAGAACAACCCAACTGTCCATTAGCAGAGGAAATGTCTTAAATAATCTGTATTATTTCCACATGATGGAATCCCATGTAGCTATTTTTTATAAAAAGGTAGCTCTATATTTTTGGATGCTGAACTATATTCAGAATTTTTTTTTTTTTGAGTTGGAGTCTCACTCTGTCACCCAGACTGGAGTGCAGTGGCCTCTCCTGGCCACCGCAGCCTCCACCTGCTGGGCTCTGGCGATCCTTCCGCCTCAGTCTTCCGAGTAGCCGGAATTACAGGCACGTGCTACCATGCCCGGCTGATTTTTTGATTTATTGTAGAGATGAGGTCTCGCCAAGTTGCCCAGGCAGGTCTCGAACCCACGAGCTCAGGCAATCCACTCACCTCAGCCTCCCAAGGCGCTGGATTACAGGCTGAGCCACCGAGCCCGGCATAATTTTTTTATTTATTGTAGTGCTGAGGTCTCACCAAGTTACCCAAGCTGGCTCTGAACCCCTGGGCTCAAGCAACCTTCTTGCCTCCACCTCCGAAAGTGCTGGGATTACAGGCATGAGCCACTGTGCCTGGCTAAAAAGCACCCCAACTGTTAATGAGATTCTCTGAGCACTGGGATAAAGAGGAATCCCCTTCTGACTAGGTAATACAAAACATGAGCAAAGAATTTCAAGATCAAAAGGCATTCAGTGAAAAGTAAGTTTTACCTCTCCCTTGTCCCCAAACTGCCTCTGAGAAGGAGAATCTCATGTCTGTAATGTTGGTACTTTTTATTTTTAACAAAAAACATTGCTTTTGGCTGGGCTCGGTGGCTCAGCCTGTAATCCTGTGCCTTTGGAAGGCTGAGGTGGAAGGATCGCTGGAGCCCAGCAGGTGGAGGCTGCGGTGGCTGGGAGCAGTCACTGCACTCCAGTCTGGGTGACAGAGGGAGACTCCAACTCAAAAACAAAAACATTGCTTTTTATAATTTCCTTTAAAACTCAACCTGGTGAAAAAAAGTAAAAAAGGATGTTCACTGTAGAAAATTTGCAAATTATACAAAAGTTTAGGAATAAATATTACCCACAATCTCATCTTTCAGAGAAAAATACCATTTTTTTTTTTTTTTTGAGTTGG
>NW_007259924.1:224776-233258 GCF_000164805.1 Carlito syrichta
GATTCCGCCTCAGCCTTCCGAGTAGCCGGAATTACAGGCATGCACTACCACACCCGGCTGATTTTTTGATTTATTGTAGAGATGAGGTCTCGCTGCCCAGGCGCGTCTCGAACCCGCGGGCTCAGCCAATCCACTCACCTCAGCCTCCCAAAGGTGCGGGATTACAGGCTGAGCCACCGAGCCCGGCTGAAAAATACCATTTTGATGCCTTTCCCGTAAATCTTTTTTTTTCTTTTTTACACACATATCCTTTTTATTTTAAAAGGCTCATAAAACAATTGCAAAAGATACACAAAAAGGAAGCATTGTAGGAGGACGATGGAAAGGGGGCTAAGGATGAAAAATCACCTATTGGGTATAGCGAGACAGGTCGGGGTGGAGGGTACACTTAAAGCCAGACTTCTTCGCTACTCTACAAAGGCATCTATGTAACCAAAAATCACTTGTGCCCCCTAAAGTTACTGAAGTTTCAAAGAGGGAGAATTCTAAACATATATCCTGAGGCAAAAATAAATAAATAAAGTTCATAAAAACAAAACAGTGGAACTGTACTATATACCCTAACTTGTACTTTTCACATGCTTAATTCTTGCACAACATGATTTTTAGTAGCTGTGTAGTAACCTATCACAAGAAATATTTGTTTAATTACCAAGCTTTTATTGTCCAGCATTCAGGTTGTTTCCCATTTCAGAAAAATGTTTTGCAAATGAAAGAACAGCTTTGTGAAGCAGAATCCAGGACAACAGAGGAAAAGTCCCTGCAGCCTTCTCATCCCCCTTCCTGACCCCATCCTGTGGGGTCTCCGCCCAAGCCTTCCAGACCCACTCCTGGAGTACCGCCAGGGCCCGAAGCCAACTGGCCTCTCACCCCGCCATTTCCCTATGGAAGGGCAGAGGCTCTGGTATGTCTGTTTTGGCCCTGGGATCATTTTCCAGCACAAAGTACGATCTGACCCATGGATAGTTCTGGTGCCTCATCTTGCCCCATCCAGTCTTCTCCTCCCCAAATTCAAGGTCCTCAAGACTCTGATGGCCCAGAGATGGGTACAACATTCTCGTACTGGGGCTCCTCCTGCCCTTCTTCTTCAACCTGCATCTGGGGATCCTGTTCTGAGGGGCTACCTCCAGAGACCAGCTCCTGGACCTTCCCTGAGCTCTCAGTGCCAGCCCCTAGCTCCCTGGCTACTTCCTCTGGCCTGACTCCTGTAGACTCCATGGCCCCGGTAAGCTCAGCATTTGGGGCTGAGTTGGGGCTCTGGCTGGCAGAGCCAGGGGCCAGCCCAGGGCTGCCCTTGTTCCGATTCAAGGCACGGCGTGGAGGCTTAGGGATGACACTCTTGACCTTGGGCTCTGCCTGGCCTTTCTGAAAGCTACCAAAACGGCGGAGGACAGACCGGACAGGGCCCTCAGATCCCCGAGGTGTCCCAGCCAGCATGTAGATCGTGGTTATAGGGCTTGAGCTCTCCTGGACACTGCCCTCAATGGCTTCCACACGCTCAGCCACTGTCCGTCCGCCAAGTGGGAGGCGCCGTCGACCAATAGCTGAATCCCTGGGGCTGGCAGTAGCAGGAGGGGTCTCATCTGTTTCTGCTTGCTCTGCGCTGGTGGACTCCTCAGCCTCCTGGTCTTCAGGACCTGTCTGGGCCCCCCGCGAGAGCTTCTTGGGCTTTCGAAGTGGGCTGGAGAGCTCCCCTGAGCTTCGGCGATTCTGTGGTGCAAACTTGGTGCCTTCAGCAAAGGAGACTGATGGCCGCTTGGCCCGGGCTAGGCTGGAAGTACGTGGGATGGCAAATGGTGTGGAGGCATCCTCAGGGGGAGGGAAAGGGCCCCCAGCCAGGCTGGCTTCTGACAGCTCTGCTTGGACCACAGGAACCATCCCTAGCATAGGAGACATAAGAAGCTTGACTGAAGCTGAGCTGGCCACCCTACTGCATCCTACCTACAGCTCAGCATCTTCTGAGAGGTCTCAAAAATGGGGCAAGGACAGCCGGGCTCGGTGGCTCAGCCTGTAATATCGCTCTTTGGGAGGCTGAAGTGAGTGGATTGCCTGAGCCCACGGGTTCGAGACCCACCTGGGCAATTTGGCGAGACCTCATCTCTACAATAAAATAAAAAAATTAGCTGGGTGTGATAGTGCACGCCTGTGGTTCCAGCTACTTGGAAGGCTGAGGTGGAAGGATCGTCGGAGGCCAGCCAGGTCGAGGCTGCGGTGGCCGGGAACGTGCCACTGCACTCCAGTCTGGGCAGAGTGAGACACCAACTCAAAAAAAAAAAAAAAAAGGGGCAAAGAGGTCGAGACTGCAGTAGTCATGAGCGTGCCACTGCACTCCAGCTTGGGAAACAGAGATTCCAACGCAAATAAATAAATAAATAAATGAATAACATTTAACATGGCCAAGAGTGGTAGCTCATGTCTGTAATCCCAGCACTTTGGAAGGTGGAGACAAGAGGATTGCCTGAGTTCAGGGGTTCGAGACCCACCTGAGCAACATGGCGAGACCTCGTCTCTACAATAAATAAAAAAATTAGCCGGACGTGGTGGCACACGCCTGTGGTTCCAGCTACTTGGAAGGCTGAGATGGAAGGATCCCCTGAGCCTAGCAGGCCGAGGCTGCGGTGGCCATGAGTGTGCCGCTGCACTCCAGCCTGAGCGACAGAATGAGACTCTGACTCAAAAAATATATAGCGCAAAATAAAAATAAAATTCTAAATGGGGCAAGGAAGAGAGCAATGCCATAGCGTGAGTTTGGGGTGGGCCAGTTCAGGCAGGTGCTGCTACTTCTAACTCCTTTCTCACCCCCTCTCTACTTTGAACCATTGCCACAGTCTAACCAAGCTAAAACTCTTTCAATGTCAAAGCCACGCTCCTCTCACCTCTAGGCCTTTATATATGCTGTTCCCTCTTACTGAAACACCATCCCCACTTCTCCCTGACTCATTTGGCTAACTCTTGCTGATTCCACTAGACTCAACTCTAATATCACTAACACAGTTATCTTCCCTGACACAAATTACCCCTAACATGACTAGATTAATGAGCCCCTACTCATCAAGGCATCACTCTGTCCTATCATCGCCTGATGACCTGTCCCATGACTGCCCACCAGATGACAAGCTTGGTGAGGATAGGAGTAGCTCTTGTTCTTTCCTGGGTCCTCAGAGCCTGTCCAAGAATGGGCACTTGATCAGCGTTTGCTGAAGGACTAAAGAAGAGGTCGTAGTCAGGGTCGGTGGCTCAGCCTGTAATCCCACGCCTTTGGGAGGCTGAGGTGAGTGGATTGCCTGAGCCCATGGGTTCGAGACCTGCCTGGGCAGTGAGACCGCTTCTCTACAATAAATAAAAAAATCAGTTGGGTGTGGTAGCACATGCCTGTAATTCCGGCTACTGGGAAGGCTGAGGCGGAAGGATCGCTGGAGCCCAGCAGATCGAGGCTGCGGTGGCCGGGAGCGGCCACTGCACTCCAGTCTGGGTGACAGAGTGAGACTCCAACTCAAAAGAAAGAAAGAAAGAAGAAGAGGTCGTGGTAGGCGGGGCTGCTCAGGGGCTGAGGGGCTGTTGGGGGACTACCTTCTTGGGGTGGCACGCAGTAGGCAGGACCCTCATCCTCCTCTCCAGACTCGGGATCCGAAGAGAAGGAGTCGTCAGAGGCCCAGCCGGCAGAGGGTGGCTCGATGAAGCTGTGGTTGAAGGGGATCTCCGGGTCGTGGTGTGAGACTGTAGGGGCTCCAGGTCAGGGGCAGAGCCTGATGTGAGGCCATGTCCCATCCCAGTCCCCAACTCCAGCACCCACTTACCTGTTACCCAGGGTAACTTGTGGGTGCTGAGGGAACCACAGGGCAGTGCAGAGCCCAAGCTGGTCAGTGCCTCCCAGACCTGCAGCTTCATCCTGGACACTGCAGCCCCATCTCTTGCTGGCCTGAGGGAGAAGTGCAGGGACAGTGGTCAGTGCACAAGACCCGAGGGGGCTCACGTACCCTTGGCAAGGGCATGACAGGGTGAGTACTCTCTCTTGACAACAGAATGAAATCCGAACTGCTAAGCCCAAGATTCAGGCCTGCCCCAAAAGGAATTGTGGCTCTAGAGTTAGACCGACATGAGTCGCAACTGATTCAGACTTTACCTCCCTGGGCCTCAGCTTCCTCCTCTGTAAAATGGGGACAACAATCCTATCGGAGCCTTTTTCAGGGCCCAGTACAGTACCAAGGCTGGGGTTCCCCAAAATGCAGCCCTTTATCATCATCCTAGCCGAGCCCCAGCTCACCTGTCTCAAATGGCACTCCCTCCAGAAAACCTGCCCCTGTCCCCTCTTCTCCATGACAAAGCTGGCGCTCCATTCCTCTGATAGCCTTTATACACGTCTATGCTCCTGCGAGGGGCTTCTCCCCCCACCCACAGGCTCTATGTCCTGGGGCAGGGGCAGCTGGGTCTGCTCATCTGTGAAAGCCCCACAGCACAGAGAGGATGTGCTCGAGGATTAGTGCCCAAGTTAATAAGAGAGCACCGGACAAAGAGTCCAGAAAGCCAGGCAGGGACTCTGTGTGTGCCAGAGACTAGCAGGGTCACCTTGGGCCTTGGTGTCCTCTGTGAATTGAGGACAAAAATCCTCACCCTCACATTCCCTGTTCCAAACCTCCATGCTATTGTGAGTCTCAAAGGAACCAAGAGGTGTGAAGAGGTTTCATAAAGAAACGCAGTTCTACGTAAGCATCGTTCCCCTGAGGTGGCCCTGCCAGCCCAACTCTCCCTCCCCTCTCCAACTCTTAGAGAGTCACATCCTCTGCTAAATACACTGCAGACTTTTGTGTCACGTTCCTTTCTGGAATGTCTGAGTTCCTGGTCTCTTCCCCTCCCTCCCCAGAGCTGAGCCACTTTTCCCACCTTCCCGGCTCCCTTCCCCTGGTCCTGCTACAGGTTTGAGTTTCGCCAGCCTAGTGCCAGTGTCCCCTACTCATGCAACTTAGAAACTTCCCCATGGAAGCCTTCCAAAGAAGACAGAGGTGGCTGGTCTGGTGTCTCCAGGCCACAATCACTACCAACGACCTCCATTCTCACTAACCTACATGTTAACAAGGCCAGCCCTTCCCCACCCCTGAAAAGAAACCATTTGCCACCCTGCTCCCCCTCATGGCCTGAGCTGTGGGGTGGGAAGGGACAGGCCAGTGTTTACCTGTCCTTGGGGTCCAATCGGGCAGCCCAGCAGCAGCAGGCACAGCAGGCGAGGCCCAGGAGGAGAAGCAGCAGAGGCACAAGGATGCCTATGATGAGGGCGGTATCCTGACTGTGAGAGCCTGCGAGAGATCGTCAAGTATTCAGGGCCTTCCTGTCTCCCTCACAACATGTCTCACCTTTAGTTCTGACTTGCCCCCTCTTGGGGGTCTCTCCCTGCCTCCAGGCAGTTTCTCTGCTGGCATGTCCCCTACTTATGATCCATGGCCCATTCCACAAGTTCTTGTCCCTGATTCTCATGCCATGCCAGTGTCCAGCTCTGCTTGCCAGGCTCTAGCCTGATTTCTCAGAGGGCAGGGGCTTTATTACATTTTCAGGGGGCTCCAAAGCAACCACACAGAGTTCAGCATAGGGAATGTCTCTGGAGTGGTCCCATCCTCCCTGGCAAGTGACAGGCCTCTGGAGCCCACATAAAGGGTCTGACTTTCCCTGGTTACTTACTGCACCCTGTACCCTCCCTCCACCTTACCCCGATGGCAGACCCCAGAGACAGGGTCACAGGGTCCCTCTGGGCATTCGCAGGGAACTGAGCAGTTGTTTCCATGGAAGCCAGATGGGCAGGAAGTGTTGCAGCTATGGGGTAACAAGGAGAGGCAGGCTGAAGGCTGGGTGAGAAGGGAAGGAGGTGGGCAGGGGAGAGGGGGAGGTAGATTTCTGGGTACTGCCCCCGCCCCCTGCCAGGTAGACATCCCTGGATGATGCTCAGGCAGACCCCTCCAACCTCTGAGCCACATTGTAAGTACCCCTGGCAGGGTGTGGGAGAATTCCTCAGTCCCAAGCCCATCTTCCAGGGAGACCACCCACAAGCTGCCTGGCTGTCCCTGGCCAGTGTACAACCCTAGGGGCAGAGTCCACCGTGACCATCGTCATCCCCTTGCCCACTCTGCAATAATTGAAGTAAGCCAGATGTCATGGCATCCAGGGAGACGACCTCAGGGTCTAGAGGTCTGCGCCAGGCCCAATCCTGTCCCTAACTCTCTGGGTCCTCTCTTTGTAAAATGAAATTACTTCCATTTGACACTAAAAGTGGTCCTATAGGTGAAAAATCTGACTATAGACACTGATTGTGTTACTACCTGAAGACCTTAGGGAATCAAGGGTTTTGAGCCTGCCTCTGAATAAGCTCCTCATCAATTCAGGGAGCCAGTCCTTTTAGGTAAAGTATCAGCTGACTTTCCACTGGAAGACACAGGTCCCACAACAGGAGGAATATCTTACTTATGAGGATGCTGGGTGGGTATCTGGGAGGAAGGGAATTTAGGAAACAGATTGCACAGAGGCCTGACCAAGGCCCCTGATACTATCCTGTCACCAGGGCCCAAGTCCTCACCTGGGTCCCCAGAAGCCGGCATTGCAGACACATTCTCCTGTCACAGCATCACAGGCCCCCTGAACACAGGTGGGGCAGGTAGAGCTGCAGCCCTCCCCAAAGGTGCCAGTGGGGCAGGGATCTTCACACCTGGGTGAGGCAAGACTCAGGGAATGGGAAGGCAGGGCAGGCTTGACCTCCACAGTGGTTGCCCCACCAATCTGCCCCATGCTTCTGGACCCAGAGACCCAACTGATCACTCCCCAGCAGTGACGCTCAAGTGCAAATGACCTTGAACAAGGGGACAAACCCAGTAGGTGACAGACTATAGATCACCAGAGGGGAAGAGGGCAAGAAGCCTGCGAGGTGGGAAACCAAGAAAATCCTGCCCAAGGCTCCTCAGCACCCATTTCTCTTCCTCAGTCTTCACCAGGAGGCAGGAAGGCCCCAGAGGGCTGGGTGAATGTGTGTTGGGGAGGGACAGCTCTCCTGGGGAGAGCAGTAGAGGTGAGGATCCTGTGGGAAGGCATACCCCATCTTGAGGCGGGTGGCCCCCTCACCTGGACCCCAGCCAGCCAGGGTCACAGTGTTGACAGTGCCCAGTGTCTGGCTGACAGGCCTCTCCACGCCTGCAGTGGGGGCACTGCTGCCCGCAGTTTTCACCAAAGGTGCCAGGTGGACAGGGCTGGTGGCACTGTGTCCCATTCCAGCCCGGCTCGCAGGACTCACAGTTGCCTGTGTCTGGAGAGCATGGCTCATTCTCCTTGCAGTGGCCACAGCTGGGAAGAGAAGGGGTTTATGGGTACACTGGGGTGAAGGAGTGCTCACCCCCTCCAACCCACACACTGGACACCAGGCCCTTCAGCGGTTCTGGAGATGTTCAGGTCCTAGCCCAGTCACTGAGACAGGTTTGAGCTTCAGTTTCCCCACGTTGCACAATGAAGAGGCTGGACAGATGATCTCTGAGGTCTCTCATAGGACTCCATCCCTTTCCTTCCAAGCCCCTGCTCTGTGACCCACTCTTCCCTGGATCCCAGGGTCACCAGGACCTAGCAGCACATCCAGGACAGCCGAGTCACCCAACCTCTGCTTCCCATCTGCCCTGCTCTCCCCTCCTGCTCCTTCCCCCTTTCTCCTTCCCACACCAGACTACCTACCCCTCAGGTCTCGCATAAATGGGACTCCGAAGTGTGTCTTGTATCTCATAAAATGAAAATGCACAAAAATCAAATGTAAACTGCTCAGTATAATTTCTTTTCTTTTCTTTTCTTTTGAGTGGCAGTCTCACTCTGTTGCCCAGGCTGAAGTGCAGTGGTACGCTCATGGCCACCGCAGCCTTAACCTGCTGGGCTCCGGTGATCCTTCCGCCTCAGCCTTCCAAGTAGTTGGAACTACAGGTGCGTGCCACACCTGTAATTTTTTGATTTATTGCAGAGCTGAGGACTTGCCAAGTTGCCCAGGCTGGTCTCTGTGGGCTCAGGCAATCCTCTCACCTCGGCCTCCCAAAGTGCTGGGATTATAGGTGTGAGCCACTGCACCCAGTCTTCAGTATAATTTCAAGTTTACTTTATCTTAACAGTTACTTGAAGTTTCTCCCTCAGATACTTAATTACCTGGGATCATATACTTGGGTCAGATCAATTAGAAGGGAGGAGAAGGGGAGGTTATAAAATCAATTTAGCTGATCCTAACCAGCATTTAAAAAAAAGAAAGGAAGAAAATATTAACAGTGTACATATATGTATACATAGTAAAGGTAAGTATGTGCAGTTTGGCTGAATGTTTACTTCTGCAAAAGTGTTATATGTGTTTGGAGGGATGCGATTTTTTTTTTATTTTATTTTATTTTTGAATTGGAGTCTCACTCTGTCACCCAGACTGGAATGCAGTGGCACGCTCCCGGCCACCGCAGCCTCAACCCGCTGGGCTCCGGCGATCCTTCTG
>NW_007259924.1:233401-235016 GCF_000164805.1 Carlito syrichta
GTTGCCCAAGCGGGTCTCGAACCCGTGGGCTCAGACAATCCACTCACCTCAGCCTCCCAAAGCGCGGGATTACAGGCTAAGCCACCGAGCCTGGCTGCAATTTATTATTTTAAAAAGTTTTTGGCCAGGCACTGTGGTTCATGCCTATAATCCCAGCACTTTGGGAGGCCGAGGTGAGAGGACTGCCTGAGCCCATGAGTTCCAGACCAGCCTGGGCAGCATGGCGAGACCTCGTCTCTACAATAAAATTTTAAAAAGTAGCTGGGCATGGTGGTGCATGCCTATAGTTCCAGCTACCTGAAAGGCTGAAGTGGAAGGATTGCCTGAGCACAGTAGGCTGAGGCTGCAGTGACCGTGAGCATGCCACTGCCCTCCAACCTGGGCGACAGAGTGAGACTCCAACTCAAAAAAAAAAAAAAAAAAAAAATTTTTTTTGCTGCTCAGGCTGGAGTGCAGTGGCACGATCATGGCTTACCGAAGCCTCAACCTTCTGGGCTCAGGAAATTGTTCCGCCACAGCCTCTTGAGTAACTGGGACTACAAGCATGTGTGTGCCACCACACCTAGTTAATTTTTGTATTTTTTGTAGAGATGGGATCTCACTATGCTGCCCAGGCTTGTTTCCAGCTCCTAGACTCAAGTAATCCTCCCTCCTCAGCCTCCCAAAGTGCTGGGAATTACAGATGTGAGCCACCGCGCCTGGCCAGGAGGGCTATACTTTTTGTTGTGAATGGAGCTAGTCAAAGTTTTAAAGTCACTGAGTCTTAAAATGATCTTGTCGGCCGAGCTCGGTGGCTCAGCCTGTAATCCCAGCACTTTGGGAGGGCGAGGCGAGTGGACTGCCTAAGCCCGCGGGTTCGAGACCCGCCTGGGCAAGTTGGCAAGACTTCGTCTCTAAAATAAATTTAAAAAATTAGCCGGCCATGGTAGCGTGCGCCTGTAGTTCCAGCTGCTTGGAAAGCTGAGGCGGAAGGATTGCTGGAGCTCAGCGAGTCGAGGCTGCGGTGGCCGGGAGCGACCACTGCCCTCCAGTCTGGGGGACAGAGTGAGACTCCAACTCAAAAAAAAAAAAAAAAAAAAGAATCTTGTCATCCTTGGATCACGTTATTAATTATCTGGGAATGGCTTGCTGGTTTCAGTATTTTTTGCTTAACAGCAATAGGATGAAAGAAGCTGGCCAGGCTGAACCTAGAGGCAACAAAGCTTTGTGTTTTGTGTTTTGTTTTTGTTTTTGAGTCTGAGTCTCACTCTGTCGCCCAGGCTGGAGTGCAGTGGCACACTCATGGCCACCGCAGCCTCAACCTGCTGGGCTCAGGCGATCCTTCCGCCTCAGCCTTTTTAGTAGCTGGAAGGAACTACATGCATATGCCACCACGCGCAGGTAATTTTTTTATTTGTAGTAGAGACGAGGTCTCGCCTTCTTGCCCGGGCTGGTCTCGAACGCGTGGGCTCAGGCCCTCCTCTCGCATCCGCCTCCCAAAGTGCTGGGATTACAGGCGTGAGCCATCGCTCCCGGCGGAAGCTTTTAATTTTTAATTTTGGTGGGTCCTGAAGTTGTTTTTTCTCCTTTCTGGCCGGTGCCTTGTGTATTTTTGGAGAGCTCGCGGACCTCTCCC
>NW_007259924.1:235529-240743 GCF_000164805.1 Carlito syrichta
GCGGGTGGCAGGGGCAGCTCTCACGGCAGTCGGGGCCCCAGTACTGGCCCGGGCAGCCTGCGGGGGAGGGGAGGGAAGGGATCAGCGGCTCAGGGCCCGGCGCGGATCCTCGCCCCACGTCTCCTTCCACTAGCAAGAGGGGCACCGGACCCAACCTCCAAGAGCCAGGGACAGGCCCCGGAACATCTGGCAACCTGTCCTCCTGGGCTCAACTCACTTCCTGCCTCACTCTGAATTACAGAAATCCTTAGCCAGGGGCCCAGCCTCCCGCCTCACATTCCAGAACACACTCAGAGACCCTGAGTGGGAAAGGAGCTTGCTCAGAGTCACAAGGCGCGGGGGCGGCGAAGGACTTCATTTCTGCCCCTTCCTCTCTCCCTGCTGAGATTCCCCCCTGGGCTGGAGGCGAGCTGGGATTGATCCCAGACCTGGATGCTGCCCATCAGGGTCGCAGGAGAAGCCACATTTCCCCGGGTCCCCTTCCAACCCAGTGCTTACCCTCTGGCCATCCTGCTTACCTGCCCTTTCCCATCCCTCTTCTTACCAGAGAGGGCAGACAGCCCAGCCAGGGGCCTCCTTCCCTCTCCCCCCACCCAAGTATAAGGTGTATGTGGGGGAGACTGATTCACAGGCACCTATTCTGAGACACTGAAGAGGAAGGTGAAGGACCCAGGAGGCAGGGCTTTGAGGATATGGGTAAATAACAGATTACTCAGGGCATTTCCCAGAGTGCGTCACTTCCTGTCTTGGGTCTCAGTTTTCTCAGTGCCGCTAGCAGGGATTCTGGCCCTGCTGTTCTAAGGTTACCTTTCTACCTGCTTTGCCTGCCCCCACCCACCCCGGTGACCAGCGAATTCACTGAGACTCACGGGAACTGCACTGGGCCCCGAAGAATCCCGGTTTGCATCGGCAGAGGCCTGGTTTCACACACACCTCGTCTTCCCGGCAGGCATCCAGCCCCTCACAGATGGCTGAAAAACACCCCACCCAGGTCTGTAGGATGGGGCGCACAACCAGAGGACATCTCTGTCCCCCACAGCGGCTCCTGGAGCCCCGTCTCTTAGGGCCGGGAGGGGGTGCATCCCAAGAGAAACCCTGGGCCTAGCGCTCAGGAGGGGAAACAGGCCCCGAGAGGGTAGGAAGGAAGGGTTGTCACGGAGCTGTGTCCTGCCTTCTCGGCTGGGAGGTCTGTCCTGGCTACTCACGGATGGTGCATTCTTGATCTTTCTGCCTCCAGCCTGCGCAGCACTGGAGCTCAGCAGAGGGGCTGTGGGGCAAAATGGGGTCAGCCGGAGGCAGCCTGGCCCTGCGGGGTGGATCACTGTCTCTGGCTAAGGTGTGGGAGGCTGTCTTAGCTCCTCTGGGGAGGCCTGGCCGAGCTTCACAGCTCTGGTATCCCCAAGCCCTCCCGTCTCCTTCCCACCATCTGTCCTGACTGTCCACCAACTGCCAGGGTACCTCCCAGATCTCCCTCCCTTCAGCCTCATGACCTCTTCCCCACATCGTCCTTCCCCGAAAGGCCTCAACACTGGTTCGGCCACCCACCCCATCAGACTCCCACAAGACCCACCTGCTGGCCATGCAGACATGCTGCCCATTTGGGTCCAGCTCAGACCCCTGGGTCCCCCGAGTCCAGAGCAGCACCAGTGGGAGCAGCAGCCCCAGCCCCATGGCAGCCAGTGCAGTGGGAGGGCTTGGGTTAATCTGGCCCCCACAGCTCCCAACCCCCTCCCTGCTTCCTCTCAAGGCTTTTCCTGAGGAAACCAGGCTGGCGGGGCGGGCTGCCATGAGGCACCTCCCTGAGAGGGCGGGGGCTGCTGGGAAGACCAATACTCAAAAATGAAAGGGAACCTGGCGCGGTGGCTCATGCTGGGTTTTCCCAGCACTTTGGGAGACCGAGGCGAGAGGATTGCCTGAGCTCAGGGGTCTGAGACCAGCCTGGGTAACTTGATGAGACCTCGTTTCTACAATAAATCAAAAAATTAGCTGGGCATGATGACACATGCCTGCAGTTCCAGCTACTTGGGAGGCTGAGGTGGAAGGGCTGCCTGAGCCCAGCAGGTGGAGGCTGCGGTGGCCATGAGTGTGCCACTTTACTTCAGCCTGGGAAACAGAGTGAGATTCCTACTCCAAAAAAGGGGGGGGGAAGGAGGGCTGAGTGGGAGCTTAAAGGGTTGATCTTAATCTGCAGGAGGAGGCAGAAGGATGAAATTGTAGGTCCCCTGCATATTGGGGACAGGCAAGGAGGTGGGGTGAGGATGGGAGCCACGGCTTTCCATCAGGCCATGGCCCAAACTGGGAGAAGCCTCCTCACCCGATGACTGGCCAAGGAGACCCCATGAGGAGCCCTCGGCCTGCTCTGCTCCTGGCAGAGCTGGGAGGTGGGGCAGACCACTGACAGACAGTCACAGAACTGTTTCTAAGCATTATGGGCAGTTGCTTTATTACATGACCTCGAGCCATCTCCACAAACCCTGGGAGATAGATAGTCAGTTCTTTTTTAATGGATGGAGAAACTGAGGCTCAAAGAGAAAGCACTTTTGTATCTGGCCCCAGAGATGTGGTACAGAGACATAGGGAAGGGAGGCAGGCTGAGCTCCCCACCATGTCCTGGTGCAGGCTAGGCTTGGGGAAGAGCCCTGAGGAGGGCTGTGCAGGAGGGAGCCCCATCCTCTTTAAGGCCACACATCCACCCACAGCCAGACCCCAAAGTCAGGCCTCTGGGGCGGCTGAGGCCCCCAGGCAAAGATGTCCATCGAGAGCAGAGCAGGGCTGGTCAGGAGTTGGGGGTCATAGGGCTGCCCATGGGCTTGGGGGGAGGTTGCAATGGGGCCTCCACTTCTTCCTCTGACTTGCTGGGAGCAGTGCTGCTGGTCTTAGCCTCGGGGGCCTCTGCTTCACCCCGGTACCACAGGCCAAAGCTGGGGAGAGAGCCAAGAGGTACTTTGAGCCAGGAAGCCAGGGGTCAAGGATATGGCCCAGGGCAGGGGGTGGTGAGAAAAGGGGATAGAGAGAGAAGACAGGGTGGCATGAGGAAGTGGGGTGAATGTGCACAAGGCCAGAGAAGCAGAAGGGGAGGGCGTGCTCAGAGCCCAGGACAGCATGGTGACAGGCCGTGGAGGGGGAAAAGGGCCAGAGAAGAACCAGGTGCGATCCCTCCTCCACCCCCCACTCTAGCCCTCCCCCTTTCCCCAACATACAAATTCTGTATTCTGGACTCAGGGGCCGGGGGGTGGTCTTCCTTATCGCTGGAAAGCAGGAGCCATGAGCTATCCTCATCATCACTGAGACAAAAGAGAGAGGAGACGTGAGGGCCGTTTATCATGGCCCTGAGGGAAAATGGGAGTCCAGATCATGTTGGACCTTCTCTGAGGTCCCTAGGAGCAGCAAGGGAAGACAGAGCAACAGCAGAATCTCCAGGGCTGGACAGAAGGAGACGCTGGGGAAACACAGGCCATCTATCTTGAGGCTTGTATTTTTTAGCCTAACAGACAGCAAGCCCCTGACACAGCCACAGCTACAATCTCACCCTTCTTTTTTTTTTTTTAATCTCTCTTTTTTTTTTTTGAATTGGAGTCTCACTCTGTTGCCCAGACTGGAGTGCAGGAGCCATCCTGAGAGTTTTAGGAGAAGTATTATCCTCAACCTGCTGGGCTCCGGCGATCCTTCCGCCTCAGCCTTCCGAGTAGCCGGAATTACAGGCATGCGCTACCACGCCTGGCTGATTTTTTGATTTATTGTAGAGATGAGGTCTTGCCAAGTTGCCCAGGCGGGTCTCAAACCCGTGGGCTCAGGCAATCCACTCACTTCAGCCTCCCAAAGGCACGGGATTACAGGCTGAGCCACCGAGCCCGACTAATCTCACCCTTCTAAGAACAAACAGACTCAGCCAAGGCAGGAAACCAAAGAATGAATGTGGAGAAACGGTGCTCGCAGGCAGGATATACAGCAGGCAGGGCAAGTGGGAGCAGTGAGATCCGGAGGGAAGGATGGCAGGCTGGATGGTAGGCTTGTGGGTGATGAGGCCCAGTCAGCAGGCTGGAAAGATGAAGTGACTAGGCTCAAGGGTGACAGGCTCGAGTCTGTCTGAGACAGACTCAGTGGGGTGACCACATTAGGTCAGCTGACTCAGGCTGGGCCATCAGGCTCAGCAGAACCAGGGAGGAAGAGCTGGTTCCGTGGGAGTGTGAATTACCTGCTCTCTGCTTCCTCTGGTGTCCCTAACATCTTGGACTTGATCTTCTTCCGCTGCTTCCTGACAGCCACCTTCATGGCTTCGAGCAGAAGTCCAGGGACCCGGTGGTCTGTGAGCAGCTCCCTACAGAAAAGGGGAAGGGGCAGGGAGAAAGTGGTGGGGATGCCAACAGTAGGTCTCACGCCAAGTGCCTGTGCATATTGTTTCCCCTCGAAACACCTGAAATGCTCTGCCTTGCTGACACCTCTCAGACCTTAGCTTAGGTGGCAACCTCCTAGGAACCCCCTGGCTGCTGCTGTGACCCTCTGCCTGTTTGCATGAAGTTCCAGGAGGGCAAGAGCTGTGTAATGCATGTCCTCCCGGTGCCCAGTGCAGGCCTGGCATGTCACCGTGGATATATCAGTGAACCAAAGAATGAGGTTGGGCGATTGGAGGCCCAGGAGCAGGTTGAATGGAGCCCTCTCAGCTTCCCAGCGCCCTCACCGCTGGAAGTAGGCCAGCTCCTCCTTGAGCAGGAACACGTTGGCTTTGAGCTCATTCCGCTCCTGAAGGATCTGCTCAAGCTCCTCGCGACTGAAGCGGCACGGCCCCGCCTCCGAGGGGCTCCCTGGCTGCTGCGGGGCCTCCACCTTGTTAGGACAGTCTTGGTCAGAGGGTCACCTCAACCAGCGCTCCCTGCCCCAGGGCCACTACAGAAGCACTGGAGGATGTGACTGGCAGGGAGACTTGGGGGACAAAGCGCTGCAATAGATGACAGACCAGGGTTCCGTGTGTGCCTGGGGGCCGAGGCCGGTTGGAGGAGCAAACGTTTCTGCCACTTTCCGACTTCCCCGCGGACCAGCATGGCAAACCTTGCCCGAGCGCCCACCGAGTGTCAGACACTGTGGGCACTGGAATGGGTCCTGCCCTCATCCAGCACTCACCGGGTCCTCAGGAGTCCCCGGGGCTCCTGCGCCGGGGCTCCCCCTTTCAGGCTCTTGCTTCTGCTCGCACCCGGGCCCCCCAGCCTGGCCCCGCGC
>NW_007259924.1:240920-258218 GCF_000164805.1 Carlito syrichta
GGTCCTGCGCGGCGCGCAGCTGGGTCTGCACGGCTGCCAGTTTGTGCCGCAACTCCGCATTCACCAGCAGGAGGCGCTGCAGTTGCTCCTGCAACTGAGGGCGGAGCAAGAGGTGAAGGCTGGTGGGCGGGGCGCCGGGGCCAGACAAAGCCGGACGGCCTCGCGCCCACCGCGCCGCCCTCACCGCCTCCGTCTCCTGGCTGCGCTGCGCCAGGTCGCGGTTGTGCGCCCGGAGCTCGTCCCTCTGGCGGTCCGTCACTTCCTTGAGTTGCCGCAGCAGCGCGCGCTCCTCTGAGGAAGGGGCATCCTTAGCGGCGGTCCGCGGAAGGGGAGGCCCCGCGCCGGCCGCCAACCCGCCCTTGGCCTGGCCGGGGCCGGCACTCACCGTGCGGCCCGGCGCGCAACTCCCTGCGGAGGTGCTCGTTCTCCTCCCGCAGCCGCCGCAGCTCCAGTTCGGCCTGCTGCGCCGACACCTGCAGCTAGGGAGGCCGGGCGTCAGTCTTAGGCGCCCGCGACGCCGGCCCCGCGGGTGGCGAGTGGGGGGGCAGTGACTCACCGAGTCCGGGGCCGACCCCACGGCAGCCTTTTCCAGGAGCTCCAGAGCTCGCACCACGAGGGGCACCAGCCCCGCCGCAGCTTCTGGCCCGAAACGGCGCGCCAGCTCTTGCAGCTCGGTGCCCAGGGCTCCCGCTAGATGATACACAAGTTCCGCGGCCGTCCCCGATCCCGCGGCCACTCGAGACCCCCTCCCGTGTGCCCCAGGCGCCGCCCTCCTGGGCTCCATGGCCCCCGAAGGCCTAGGGCCTCGCTCCCCCTCCCCCAACTGGGACAGGAAAAAGTCAAACCGTTCCGGCCCAGGAAGCAGTTTAGGGCAGTAGGGGCGGGGTAGAAGCAACAAGTAGTGGGGAGGAGCGATTAAGGGAAAAGGCGTAGGGAAGAGAGATCGTGCCCTAGGCCCCTGGGCTCTATTCTATTCATCCCCCCAAGGTCACAGGAAACAGGACAGCCAACTTCCAGCCAGGCGTCCCAGAGCTTCGGCTCAGGGCTGTAAGTGGCCACTTTAATCAAGCCCTCCCCACAGTGCCCAAACCAGGCTCCACCCCTGTGTCTGGAGTCATGGGGCCAATTTGGCAGCCAAGTACTCCAGGCAAGAGGTGACAGGTGGACCAGTCACTGGCTTCCGCCTGGCAGTACACAAACTGTCTGCCAGTGTGCTTGTTTCCTTGAGCAGGAGTGACACAGAAAGTCAAATGGGATAGGCTGGACACTACAGCTGCAGAGCACAAGCCACCGAGCTTGTAGACCCAGGAAATGGCAACTGCTCCAAGATTTGTTGAAAGGAGGTGATGTTTGCAAATACTGTATTTTGAAGAGAAATCAGTATATGTGGTCAAAACAGTAGGAGGGTGAAAGCCCAGCCCCAGTTTCCTGAGTCCAGGGGATGTCTAGCCCCAAAGCCCTGAATGCGAAGGGGGCCTTGTACCGCTCCAAGGCTGAGTCCAGCAACCTTGAACAACTGTCCTGGCCTAACCTCCAGCCAGAACTATACCCAGACTTTGAGTTCAGGGGAAAAAAACAGCCTCCAGACCTCTATTTATACAAAATTTATTATTATATTTTATTCAGGTCACAAGCCATCAGGAGGTCAACAACACAACAAACACAAATAGAGGGGAAAGGGCCAAGCTGCTGAATGTCACCAGCTTGTCTGCAGGGGCTGCCTCTAAGGAGTCTGAAGCAGGAGGAAGTAAGGAAGCAATTAGGCATACAGGTCCTCACGGTCGGCAGAGTAGACCTCACCCTCCTGCAGGAGGGCAAAGTTGAGGAAGTGGGAGGGTCTGTGCACCTCATGGTAGAACTCCTTGGGGTTTGCCAGCTGCAGCTCATACTTCATGTTGGGATCATGCCGGACACCTTAGGAGAGAAGGATACAGCAAATGTCAGCAAGGGTCCACCTGCCTCATGCAGGCTGGGGCATTTCCAAGCCAGAATCAAGCCCCAGGTGCTAAAGGTGAAGGCCTAACCTTATCCTCAACACTGTCCTCACTTCCCTGTGCTCCCCCCTACTTACCCATAAAGTTGTAGTTCCATGAGGACTGGGCAGGGACCATAAAGAAGCCGAGGAAGCGGTCGGACAGCAACATCTGGACCCTCTCATAATGTGAGGGTAGGTAGCCCTTGGGGTTGTTGCCTTTGTCTGTGTTCTGGCGGCCCCATTCATAGCCACTGGGGGTCAGCTTATAGGCCGTTAGTGTGCAGGAGCCTGGTGTGAAGCTGAGGGGTTGGATAAAGGCAGAGTAAGAGTTCTGGCCACCATCCGAGGCCCTGGCCTACAATCCCTGCCCCACCACACATCTTCCCAAGGGGGGGGGTCCCAGCCCACCTGCAGGTGATGATAATGGTTTTCTCGCCATCCCAAGATGGGTTGTCAGCCATGATCTTGGCATGGGTGGTGACATCTTGGGGTGATAACTGGGGAGACTCATTGGGCTGAGTGTGGATCCAACCTAAGGGCTCCATCTCCTACAGGCAAAGAGCAGTAAAGAGCTGTTCAGAATCCCATCTACAGGCAGAAATCTCACCTGAGGGTAACATGCCTGCCTTCCCTCCATCTCTCTGGTAGCAGAAAGCCCCAGTTCTCACACACTGCCAAGCTCCAGCCCCAGCACTTACTTTGAGGTACTCATGCTGGGGCAGCTGGCCAGGCAGGTGCACAGTCTGGTGGGTGCCCCACTGTGGTACCATCACGATGCAGCGAATCTCCTTTACCTGGGGGTTATCTGGTGGGCTCACCCCATACAGGTATCCTGCAATCTGGAGACAAAGGGGTCAGGAAACAAAACTGATTCTTAGTACCAGCTCAGGGTCTGACGGTTTCCTTCCTTCCCCAAGAACAAGAACGGAGTTCTACAAAATGTGATCAGAGCCCTCTGTATCAGAATCACTTAGAGTACTGTTCAAAATGTTAAATATGACTTCATCTGAGACTTACCACATCAGAATTTCCTAAGTGGGACCCAAGAGACTGCAACGCTCAACAAGCTCCCAGTTGATTGTTAAGTATAGTATTCATAAACAAATGAGCACCACACAAGCACACAGCTCAGTGAATTTTCACGAGCTGAACTCATCTGGAAAACCAGTACCATGTGGTATTTTAAATTTTACATTGCCATCAACAAAAGAAGAGGACCTGTTTCTTATAAATTCACCCACACAGGATACTAATGATACTATTTTAAAATTTGATACTATTTTACTGATGACCACAAGATGGTTTTATAAAATATGAATATTCCTGATATTCTTTGTAAAGCTGAACATCTAATTCAAATTCTATTTTCCACTTGCAGTTCTTTTTCTGAGCTACCTTTTTATGTTCTTTACTCATTCTGCCGTTATCTTTAAATTTTATTTAGCTATCTACTGTTGTTATTTTTTTTTTGAGTTAGGGTCTCACTCTGTCACCCAGGCTGAAGTGAGGTGGCATGTTGCTCATGGCTACCATAGCTTTGACCTGCTGGGCTCAGGTGATACTTCCACCTCAGCCTTCTAAGAAGCTGAAACTACAGGCATGTGCCACCATGCCCAGCTAATTTTTTTTTTTAATGTATTGTAGAGACAAGGTCTTGCCATGCTGCCTAGGCTTGTCTTGAATCTGCGGGCTCAGGCAATCCTCTTACCTGCCTGCCAAAGTGCTGGGATTATAGCCGTGAGCTACTATGCCCAGTGTAAATTTAATTTTATTTACATATGTGTTTGAGATGGGGTCTTGCCAGGCTGGTTTCGAACTCCTGGGATCAAATGAGCCTTCTACCTTGGTCTCTCAAACTGCTGGGATTTCAAGTGTGAGCCACTACACCTGGACTGCAGTTATCTTTTTTTTTTTGAGTTGGAGTCTCACTCTGTTGCCCAGGCTGGAGTGCAGTGGCTGCTTCTGGCCACTGCAGCCTCGACCTGCTGGGCTCCGGTGATCCTTCCGCCTCAGTCTTCCAAGTAGCTGGAAATACAGGCGCGTGCTACCACGCCCAGCTAATTTTTTTGATTTATTGTAGAGATGAAGTTTCGCCAAGTTGCCCAGGTGGGTCTCGAACCCGTGGGCTCAGGCAATCCACTCA
The DNA here is from genome assembly GCF_000164805.1 of Carlito syrichta. NCBI lineage: Eukaryota > Metazoa > Chordata > Mammalia > Primates > Tarsiidae > Carlito > Carlito syrichta. The sequence continues at coordinate 245,039 of NW_007259924.1, forward strand.
CCTCAGCCTCCCAAAGGCGCAGGATTACAGGCTGAGCCACTGAGCCCGGCTTGCAGTTATCTTTTAAAAATCAGCTTCTGGCTGAGAGCAGTGGCTCATGCTTGTCATCCCAGCACTTTGAAGGCCAAGGTGAGAGGATTGCCTGAGTCCGGGGGTTCAAGACTTGGCAAGACCTCGTCTCTACAATTAATCAAAAAATTAGCTGGGCATGGTAGCATGTACATGTAGTTCCAGCTACTTGGAAGTCTGAGGCGGAAGGGTCACCTGAGCCCAGCAGGTCAAGGCTGCAGTGGCCATGGACATGCCACTGCACTTCAGCTTGGGTGACAGTGAAACTCTGACCACCCCCCCCAAAAAAATCAACTTCTGAGAATTACCTATTGTAGATACTAATCCATTATCTCCTGAGTAATGCAACTATTTTCTTTCCTCTTTTAGTTAGTCTTTTGTAGTAACCTTTGTCATACACAAGTTTTTGTTTTGTGTTTTACATCTTGTTTAAGAAGGCTATCCCTGGCCGGGCTCGGTGGCTCAGCCTGTAATTCCAGCACTTTGGGAGGCTGAAGTAAGTGGATTTCCTGAGCCTGTGGATTCGAGACCCACCTGGGCAACTTGGTGAGACCTCATCTCTACAATAAACAAAAAATTAGCCGGGTGTGGTAGCACACACCTGTAGTTCCAGCTACTTGAAAGGCTGATGCAGAAGGATCACCGGAGCCCAGCAGGTTGAGGCTGCAGTGGCCAGGAGCGTGCCACTGCACTCCAATCTGTGTGACAGAGTGAGACTACAATTCAAAAAAAAAAAAAGATGGCTATCCCTAAACTAAGATCATAATATTTTTCTTCTAATACTCTACAGTTCAGTATTTTGCATTCGGACTTTTACTCTACCTAGATTTTATAAAAGGTGTGAGGCAGGGACCTAACCTTTTCCCAATGGTTTTAATATCATAGTGCATTCTTAATCCACAGATTTGATATACCACATTTATTATATACACAGAAGTTATGTTATTCTCTACCAACAACTTCTAGGCCAATACCACTTTCTTTCTCTTAATTGCCATAGCTTTATAGTATGGTTTTGATAACTCATGGGGGCCAAAACCTTCCTCCCTGTTTTGACTGTCTTGTATAATTATTTTTCCATGAATCTTGAAATTAGCTTCTCAAATTATAGGAAATCTCAGGTGAATTTTAGGCACACATGTTGGGCATACACTGTGGCCTAGTTGAGCACGCTTACTCACTTGGGCCCGAAGGTCAGATATGCAGATGAACTTCTTAAGTACATTCTTGGGAAGAATATAGGTATAACCAGTCTCCTTGATGTCATCAGATGAAACATAGATGTGATTGGTCCTTAGGTGCAGATTGGCAGCAGAGATGGCCCTAAAAACAAGTAGGAAATGTCAGCATCTCACAGCCCAAGCACCTTAGTTAATGCTAATAGGCTCCATGCCTACCCTCTTGCCCTTTACAGTACCTGACCCTCCATTCAGTCTTCGATGAGAAAGTCTGGGTCTCATAGTTGCTAGTGGTAGAGGTGATGATCTCGTCGCCATGCTTGTTGACAGTGCGAGTCTGAGTTGCAGTCAGCTGTGACTGTTCCTTCGTTTGCTTCTCAATCTCAGCTATCTGCTGCCGCTGCTGTGATGGTGCTGAGATCTCCATACCAAGGATAATGTCTCGAATTTCCGATTGTGTCAGCGATGCCACATTTACACTGTGGGAACAGAGTGGGTTACACCACAAGGATTCTTTCCCCTTGGTCACTTGTGCCTCAATGGCAAGGGTGAAACCTGGTAGGACAGGGCAGCCAATACTCTCGCCCCAGATAATCCTCAAGTGACACTTCTAAAGGGAGTGTGAAGTGGAGATGCACTAATACTTCTAAGATTCATAAGATCTCAAGCAGGACTGCACTCTGTATGTATACCCTTTAGTTGTTCAGCATGCGTAACTCCCACTTTTGACAAAAAGTGCCCTGGCATGGGATAATTCCCAAAAATGAAAACCCCAGAAGCCCTAGAATAGTGGTTCTCAATTAGAGGTGGTAATGACAGCCATCCTAAGGGGCGTCTGGAAATCTACGGATATTTTTGGTTATCACAATGACGGGAAGGTGTATGTGTGCTATTAGCAGTGATGGTTGGGGTCTAGGATGTTAAAATTTTCTGTTATGTACGGACAGTAAAGAAACATGGACACTTCTATATTGTAAGCAGCGAAGACACTGCCTGCCTCTCTTTTGCAGGTACCTCTAAGATAGTTTCTTGAGAAACTTCTGTGCCTAAATGTACCAATGTCACAGAAATCATATACTGAGCCACCCACCTGGCCCTCTTTGGCTCTCCCATGTGTCTCCCCACCACTGCTCACTTGTTTTTCTTGCCGTAGTCAGCCAAAATAAGATCCTTGAGCTGCACCTCCACCTTGATCCACTCCTCGTCAGTCAGAGTAGGCCAGATGTGGTGTGGCTCTGTAATTGTGGTCTTGTCTGGCTTTAGGATCACCTTCGCCCGGTCATTGTTCACATGCAGGGCACGAAGAATCAGGATGAGACGGGAGAAAGCCTGGGAAGAGATTGGGAAGAGTAGAGGAAAGTCAGCTGCATGAATCTCCCCCACTTTTGTCTATCTTAAACCTTCATGAAGCCCAAGCATTGATTTCAAACTCTAAGGTCCCAACCCCTTCATGAGTCAGCAGAGTTCCCACTGAATCCACCGGCTGAAAATGTGAAAATGGTCCCATTAATTGGTTTGTGGGAAAGCCTAAGGCACAGGATCTTCTTTTTTTTGAGTTGGAGTCTCACTCGGTCGCCCAGACTGGAGTGCAGTGGCCGCTCCCGGCCACCGCAGCCTCGCCTGCTGGTCTCCAGCGATCCTTCCGCCTCAGCCTTCCAAGTAGCTGGAATTACAGGCATGCGCTACCACGCCCGGCTGATTTTTTGATTTTATTATAGAGATGAGGTCTCGCTGCCCAGGCAGGTCTCGAACCCGCGGGCTCAAGCAATCCACTCACTTCAGCCTCCCAAAGGCGCGGGATTACAGGCTGAGCCACCAAGCCTGGCCAAGATCTTCTTTTTTTTTTTTTGAGTTGGAGTCTCACTCTGTTGCCCAGACTGGAGTGCAGTGGCCGCTCCCGGCCACCACAGCCTCTCCTGCTGGGCTCTGGCAATCCTTCTGCCTCAGCCTTCCGAGTAGCCGGTATTACAGGCGTGTGCTACCACGCCCGGCTAATTAGGATCTTCTTCTCTTAACCCTAAGCCCATTTCTCCTAGCATGACATTCTTCTTCCTGAGGTTCATACCGTATAAGATGAAATAGTCTTAAGCCAGTCATCATACAGGTTGAAGAGAACCATTTGGGGCTCAGTGGCCTTCAGGATGAGATCCCCAAACTTTTCCACCTTGAGACAAGCCTGGAAAGGGAGTTGGAGCTCTGATCCCTTGATCACAATGTTGGGAAAGTCCAGCAAATGTACCTAAAACAAAAATCAAGTCCAAGATTAGAAACACCTAGAGGTCCTCCTGGGTCTCCTTTCTTCTACCTTGTCTACTCTCTTACCTCCAATGGATCCAGCATGCCCTTCCGGGTGACAATGATCTGCTTGGGCTGCTCCTCCACAGGTAGAGATCGGATCAGGGCAGCCACCTCCTCAGCCGTCTTCCACTTAGCCAACTAAAAAGCAAGAGAGAAGAAAATGGAAATTGAGTCTCTATCTTTCCAGAGCAACAAGGACAGAAAATTCTATTAACCCTGAAATAATCCATCTATGTTTCTGTTGAATGCTGACATTGAATGTTAGGCAGTTAGAAGGCACAAAGTGTCAAATGCCCTTGTCTAAAGAGTTTTTCATCCTACACAAGACAACACAGGCTGGTATATAATCATGTGCTAAACTATGTACTATATCATAGGAGTTCAGGAACAAAGGAAATTAAGGTTATTAAAATAATAAAAAGGTGCAAAAAAGAAATGGGTCTTAAGGAGTATGACTGATTAACAGAGGAAAGGGGATGTTCATTCTAGAAAGAGAAAAATATGAGTAAAGCAACAGAAACGGAGATGACCATCAAGGTTTTGGGACATTAGGATCCTGGACTGATTTAAGAGGAAATATGCTATAAACATAAAGGGAGCTGGGCGCAGTGGTTCACGCCTATAATCCCAGCTTGGGAGGCTGAGAGAAGGACTGCCTGAGCCCGCAGGTTCAAGAACAGCCTGGGCAACTTGGCAAGACCTCATCTCTACAATAAATAAATAAATAAATTAGCTGGGCATGGTGGCACACGCCTGTAGTTCCAGTCACTTGGAAGGCTGAGACGGAAGGATCACCTGAGCCTACCAGGTCAAGGCTGCAGTGGCTGTGAGCGTGCCACTGCACTCCAGCCTGGGCAAGAGTGAGAGACTTCAACTCAAAAATAAGTAAATAAATAAATAAACAATAAAGAGCCATGCTCAGTGGCTCAGCCTCAATCACGTGCTTTGGGAGGCTGAGGTGAGTGGATTGCCTGAGCGTGCAGATTCAAGACCCGCCTGGGCAACTTGGCAAGACTTCATCTCTACAATAAATCAAAAAAGTAGCCGGGCATGGTAGCGTGCGCCTGTAGTTCCAGCTACTTGGGAGGCTAAGGCAGAAGGATTGCCAGAGCCCAGCAGGTCAAGGCTGCGGTGGCCAGGAGCATGCCACTGCACTCCAGTCTGGGCGACAGAGTAAGACTCCAACTCAAAAACAAAACAAAACAAAAAAAACCAACAATAAAGGAAGACAAACTGGCTAGGCACATGCAGCCCAGCCAGATATCAAATGTCTGGGAAGCCAAATCAAAATTCAGCAAAAAGGAAGGTACTAACAAAGGTTCTGAAATAGAGATTTGATAAAAGTGATGCTTTAGGAATGTTCCTTCTAAGAAATAAGACAGACAAGTGGGACCTCATCAAAGTGACAGAGAAACCAGTAAGAGAGCAGGAAGACAGTTCACAGACTAGGAAAAAATATTTGCCAACTGTATGTCTGACAAAGGCCTAACATCTAGGATCTACAAGGAATTCAAACGTGCCAAAAAGAAAAAAACAGCCGCATTACAAAAAGGGCAAAAGATATGAATAGACACTTCTCAAAAGAGTACATGCAAACAGCCAACAGATACACGAAAAAGTGCCCAGCCTCACTAGTCATCAAAGAAATGCAAAATAAAACCACACTGAAATACCACCTAACTCCAGTCAGGATGGCCATCATCAATAACTCAACAAACAACAGATGCTGGAGAGGATGCGGCAAAAAGGGAACACTGCCACACTGTTGGTGAGAGTATAAATAAATACAACCTTTGTGGGAAACAGTTTGGCGATGCACACGTATGTTTATTACATGCGTAAGTTTATTGCAACATTGTTCACAATAGCAACAACATGGAACCAACTGTGATACCCATTGAAAGAGGACTGGATAAAAATAATGTGGTACATATACATGATGGAATATTATGCAGTCATAAAGAAGGACAAAAGTATGAACTTCACAGCAACTTGGATGGACTAGAGTCTATAATACTGAGTGATCTATCACAGAAACAAAGAACTGAGTATCACATGTTCTCACTCATAAGCGAACCTTGAACAATTATCATAATACTATAAGGAAAGGATTGGCAGTAGTGGGAAACTGTCCAGGGTGGGGGGACACGGGATTGGCAGTAGTGGGAATCTGCTGGGGAGGTGGGGGGCATACCTCATCAACAAGGGTAACTGTATAAGGAACATTTGTATACCTAACCCTGAATTGTACCCTATATCTTTAAAATTAAAAATTAAAAAAAAGTTATTTGCCAGGCAAGGTGGCTCAAGCCTATAATCCCAGCACTTTGGGAGGTGGAGGAGAGAGGATTGCCTGAGCTCAGGGGTTTGAGGCCAGCCCGAGCAACATGGCAACACCTCATCTCTACAATAAATCAAAAAGTTAGCCAGGCATGGTGGCACATGCCTATGGTTTCAGCTACTTGGAAGGCTGAGGTGGAAGGATCACCTGAACCCAGCAGGTCAAGGTTGCAGTGGCCGTGAGTATGCCACTGCACTCCAGCCTGGGTGACAGAGTGAGACTCCGACTCAAAAAACAAAGAATGTTCCTTCTAGGGGCCAAGCGTGGTGGCTCACACCTGTAATCCCAGCACTTTGGGAGGCAGAGATGAGAGGACTGAGGACTACCTGACCCCAGGGGTTCGAGACCAACCTGGGCAACTTGGCAAAACCTCATCTCTACAATAAATCAAAAAATTAGTTGGATATGGTGGGGGCACCTGTAGTTCCAACAACTTAGATGGCTGAGGCAGAAGGATTGCCTGAGCCCAGCAGGTCGAGACTGCGGTAGCTGTGAATATGCCACTGCACTCTAACCTGGGTGACAGAGTGAGACTCTGACTCAAAAAAATTTAAAAAATAAAATAAGCCTGGCTCGGTGGCTCAGCCTGTAATCCCGCGCCTTTGGGAGGCTGAGGTGAGTGGATTGCCTGAGCCCGCGGGTTTGAGACCCGCCTGGGCAACTTGGTGAGACCTCATCTCTACAATAAATCAAAATCAGCCGGGCGTGGCAGCGCGCGCCTGTAGTTCTGGCTACTTGGAAGGCTGAAGCGGAAGGATCGCCGGAGCCAAGCAAGTTGAGGTTACGGTGGCCGGGAGCGGCCACTGCACTCTAGTCTGGGTGACAGAGTGAGACTTCAACTCAAAAAAATAAAATAAAATAAAATAAAAAGGATGTTTTTTCTAGGTCAGGTGTAGTGGCTCACACCTATAATCCCAGTACTTTGGGAGGCTCAGGGGGGAAGATTGCTTGAGGTCAGGAGTTCAAGACCAGCCTGAGTAACGTAGCAAGACCTTATCTCTACAAAAAAAAATCCAATAAATATGCCAGGTGTGGTGGTACACACCTGTAGTCCCAGCTACTGAGGCTGGGGCAGAAGGACTGCCTGAGCCCAGGAGGTCGAGGCTGCTGTAAGCTGTGATCATCATGATCATGCCACTGCACTTCAGCCTGGGTGACAGAGTGAGACTTGGACTAAAAAAAAAAAAGTTCCTTTTAGAAAGACAATGTCCTGGTAGCCCTGTTCCAGATAGGACTAGGTTAGAGATGGGAGATTCAGGAAACAGAGATAACCAGCTGGAAGGTAATGAAGGACCTCACATACTCTTGGACCCCCCATAGGAGGATGCGTCTCAAGTTAAGTAATTCAGGGAATAAATTCAAATGAGATATTCTCAGTCTTCCATCACAGAAACAGTAGATACTCTCTTTTTCTTCTCCCCTTCTCTCCTGCAAGAGTAATAGGCAGCAAGGTTCTATGGCCTCTCTTTTAACCCACTCACCTGCCCCAAACGCTTCTGTCCAGCCCACACGGATGTGTGGATTATCTTGAGGAACAGCTGCCCTGTGCGTGGGTTGAAAATGAAGATGGCCCCATTGATAGGCTTGGTTGTCAAGTTTCCTTCAAAGGTCTAGAGAACGATTACATTAGTTAGCATCTGTCCTCCCTTCATCCCAATATATACACACACTTGTCTTATTACTCTCCCACAGGCATATATAGACTCCTAGACCCCTATACTACTTCAAACTCACCTTGTGAATAGTCACTCTGTAGACATTAGTATCATCCACAAACCAGATAATCTGGTTGGAGAAGAGCTCACCATAGTTCTGAGAGGAAAGATAAGGCTCAGTGGGCTCAGATGAATAGAGCTGTAGCCCCTTACGGATCCGTTCACGTAACACATACAAGGCAGGGTTTGCCTTCATGATCTTGGCCATGGCCTGCTGTATGAGAGGCTTGCTGCCTGGAAACCAGTTTCCGTAGGCACTGTGAGGGTAGAGGGGTAAAGAAAAGTTAAAACCAGGCTGACAGTCCCGAAAACAAGGCAAACTGCAATTCTATAGAGGAAGAAAAACTGTTGACTAGGTTGGCAATGGTAGCCTACTCATGTACACACTCGCTGAGAAAAAAAAAAGATAGTGACCCAGAGGAAGAAAAGGTCAAACTTCATCCCACCCAGGTAGAGTAGAAAAGCATTACTACATTAAAGTATGGGGTTAATAGAAAACACATGCTTCTGAGCCCCAGTCACCTGTGCAAGTTATAGGCCAGATCAATGGCAATGAGTACACCTGTGGGCGAAGGGTAGATACTCATGTTGTCTGTGGTGTAGTCCAAGAACTTGGCCCGGGCGTAGCGCTCAATATCATGGGAATCATAGTCCCCCCAGCGTAACTGTATGTCAATCCAATACTTCTGGGTGGTGGTGCTGTCCATCACGTCCCTGAAGATGGAGAGGGGTCAGGTTTCCAGGAAGCCACGGGTGTAACCAATGTCCCCACAATAGCAAGACTTCCCAGTCACCACCTAAATCACAAAACTATCCAGTCTGCCTTTTCCAGATTTGCAAGACCCTCACAGAATCAGCAGAACCTGATTGAGGGTGTTGATACACTCCAAGGGTAGTACTGGCCCCAAGTTTGAAAGAAAGGCAGACAGGGATGATTCCTAAAGTGTAGTGCTAGAAGAACAGTAAAACTAAGGTCCCTGGACGCCTAGAGCTAGATCATGAGGCACTTACTTGGAGTCAGCCAGCAATGAGGGCCGGGAGACATTCCACTTATAGGAGGCAAAGAGCAGTATATCTGCACAGGAAGAGTTCATCTTATAGGACTTTCGGGGATGGATTGTCTCCTTTTGTACTGTCTCAATTTCCAGTGCATCCAGTTCCTGGTCAAACACCTGAAGGAAAAGGCAGAGAATTTAAGACTTCTTAGGTAAGAACACTTAGAATGGGAGTTTGTAGAATCTAAGATAATGAGACAATATGGGAGTCTCATCCTCAGAGCTTCCAGGATGGATTTCCTATATGCAAAAGAGCATGTCGACCTAACTCTTTGTGGCATCCTCTCGCCTCAATTCTAGCCCACCTGACATAAGTCCATAACGATGCTCTCATGGATTTTCTGCCACAAGTGAGCTCGGAAGATCTGGATGAGAGAAATCTTCAGCGTGGGGATCTTGCCATGCATGAAGATACCTGTCAGGTCCAGCTGCACCTGAAAGCCTACATATACCTGCCAGGAAAAAGAAAATGTAACGCTAGAGATCAAGAGACTTTGGTGCCAGGACATAATTACAGCAATAACAGATACCTGTTTTTAGCTACCCTTTACCCATGCCTACCAATCACACTCACATTGGCTCGATTGATGGTTGGGGACCACCAGAGGGTGAATCTACGATTGGGAATCTGGTTCAATCCTGATCGCTGAGCATTAGTTAGCTTCTTCCACTTCATGGACTCCTCAAAGCCACTGGCCTTCTCCCTGGGGAGAACAAGAATCAGGTAAGGTGATATTCTGCCATTCCCAGCACACTGCTGACCTCCTGGAGATGGCTATCCAGGAAACACCATAGGAGACCACAGAGGCACACAAGGGATGAGCTCAAAGGACTTTGATAGGCTCCTATAAGAGAAGAAGAGAAGCCTCACCAGAAAAGCCCTTCCCATGTAGGGAAGTAAGTGCCCTTGAAGAGTGTGTGTTCCAGAATGCCTTCCACACCACCTAGGGCCTGGATCATGTCTGTACGGTAGTTGTTCAGGTTCCAGAGTTTCCCATCATGCCGTTGGTGTGTCCACCAGAAAGGGTTCTGCTTTAATACCTAGATGGTGAGGCAGGCAAGGTCAAGCTTCTGGGCACCTATGGCCCCAGGTTTCCAAGGTAGCTATAGATTCTCCTGATTCAGGAAAAATATCCACTACTCCCCTCCACATACCTGGTACTGCTTAAAGTCAGTTCGGACACGCCAGCCCTTATCATAAGCCAATGTGTGCCGGTCCTTCTGGAAGAGGGTATTGATTCGAGGAATGCCACGATCCCATGAATCTTCTAAATCTTCTAAAGTCAGCCGTCTGCCAAAGAAAAAAGATTAAAATCAAAACACTTTCTCACATGAAGAGCTCAGTACTCCTTTCTAGCCAAAGATAATTAGTGTCAGGAGTAGAACCTGTCTTCTCATCTCCACAAAAATATGGCTTTACCCCCAAACTCCACACAAGATTCAAGGTCCACCACCCTCCGCCTGCCCCAGGTTTGGTATGCCCTCCTGAATTCTCACCTATTCTGGGCAATGGCCTCTTGTCTCTTGAGTGCATACTCAGCCCAGACCCGCTGAGAATCAATGAACTCGCTCTCCCATGGCTGTATATAGCGGTACAAGTTGGGAATCAGTTGGTCTTCTTCATGGCTCATGCCTGAACGAAAGTGTGTGATACCCACATCTGTCTGCTTGGACCACCTGTTTTGGGGTACAACCAAGATTAGAGAAAAAAATAAAACCTCAAAGTAAAGAAATGCCCACTTCCCCTAGGGTTTAAGCAACAGAGTCTAACAATATTTTCAACCAGGCCCTACCTGAGGTCAGACTGGGGGATAAGCACATGGCCCATTGAAAGCATGCCGAGTCCACCCAACTCTTTAGGGGTGTAGAACACAACAGGGGGAAACCGACTTGGCATCTTGGAGTTGAGTCCAATCTTGATCCGTGTCTGAATCTTGTTCTCACATTTTACCAGCAAATCCAAGAGTTCCTGGGTGTTCACCACAGCCTCCCGAAAGTATGTCATAAGGCCAATGAGAGCTGTATTCCACTTATTCACAATCTAAAGTTAGCAGGAGAAAAGTAAATTACAGATGAGCTGTTGGGTGGGGGTAGAGACTACTTGATCCAGTTAGTTATATCCCTAGTACTCAAGAAAGATTTAAGTTCTACATCATTAGTCATTAGGGAAATATAAATCAAAACCACAATGAGATACCACTTCACATCCACTAGCATGAACATAACCAAGAGATGACAAGCATTAGCAAGGTTATAGAGAAAATGAGACCCTCATATAGTACTGGTGGGAATGTAAAATGGAGCAGCCACTTTGGAAAACAGTCTGGCAGTTTCTCTAAAGGTTAAACATAGAAAGAAGATTCCACCCCAGGTATATTCATGAGTAATGAAAACATGTCCACACAAAGATGTATATACAAATGTTAACAACAGCATGGTTCATAATAGCCACAAGTGGGAAAAAACCTCAAATGTCCATCAACTTAACAATGGGTAAATAAAATGTGGTATTTTTCATACAACAGAACGTTACAAATCCATTTAAAGAACTGAAGTATTGATATATGCTACAAATACAGCAAAAACTTGAACAAATTATGCTAAGTGAAAAAACCACAATAACCACTTATATACCTAACCCTGAATTGTACCCCACATCTTAAAAAAAAAAAAGACAAAAAAGGCCATATCCTGTCCAGAACATCCACAGGGCTGGGCATGATAGCTCACGTCTGTGAAATATTTTGAGTCAGAATCTCACTATGCTACCCAGGCTGGAGCAGAGTGGCATGATCACGATGATCATGTATCACAGCAGCCTCGACCTCCTGGGCTCAGGAGATTCTTCCTCCTCAGCACCCTGAGTAGCTGAAACTACAGGCACATGCTATCACACCTGGTTAATTTTTTTTTTACTTTTTGTAGCAACAAGGTCTCTATGTTGCCCAGGCTCGACTTGAACTTCTGGGTTCAAGCAATCCACCCACCTTGGCCTCCCAAAGTACTAGGATTATAGACGTGAGCCACCATGCCTAGCAAAAAAAACCAAAAACAAAAAAAACTTCCAGCCTGGGCAACTTAGTGAGATCTTATCTCTACAATAAATAAAAAAAATTAGTAGGGTGAGGTGGTGTATGCCTGTAATTTCAGCTACTTGGAAGGTTGAGGTGGAAGGATGGCCTGAGCCCAGCAGGTCAAGGATACAGTGGCCATGAGCATGACAGGGCACTCCAGCCTGGGCAACAGAATGAGATTCCAACTAAAAAAAAAAAATTTTCTTTTCATTAGCGGGGCAGGGTGGCAAGCACCTGTAGTCCCAGACACTCAGGAGGCTGAAGCAGGATGATCGCTTAAAGCCAGGAGCTCAAGGCTACAATGAGTTATCATAATGCCAATGCACTCCAGCCTAGGAGGGACGGGGTAAAAATCAAACTAATCCACATATTACTTGACTACACATGAGAACACAACCCAGTACTCTTTAAGGAATATAACATCCACTAATCAATAACACAAAAATCACAATTTCTAGCATTTAATCAAAAATTACTGGCCAGGCGTGGTGGCTCAAGCCTGCAATCCCAGCACGTTGGGAGGCTGAGGTGAGAGGACTGCCTGAGCCCACAGATAACTTGACCTGACCAGCCTGGGCAACTTGGCAAGATCTCAACTTTACAATAAATCAAAATCAGCTGGGCGTGGTAGCGTGTACCTGTAGTTCTGACTACTTGGAAAGCTGAGGCAGAGGGATTACTTGAGCCTAGCGGGTCGACGCTGGGGTGGCTGTGAGCATGCCACTGCACTCCAGCCTGGGTGACAGAGTGAGACTCTAACTCAAAACAAAACAAAAAACCTTATAGGCCATTGTTTTTGTTAAACATTGGTCAGACCATGCGTTCATTGAGCTATGGCCAGCAGGTTTTCCTAACCTTTGGTCCCCTCTCCTACTTTCTAAATAAACTATATTTCCCAATCTAAACAAAAAAAAAGGTCAGGCATCGTGTCTCACACCTATAATCCCAGCACTTTGAGAGACAGAGATGAGAGAATTGCCTGAACTCAGAGGTTCAAAACCAGCCTAAACAAAATGACGAGACCTCGTCTCTACAAGAAATCAAAAAATTAGCCGCACATGGTGGCGCACATCTGTGGTTCCAACTACCTGGAAGGCTGAGGTAGAAGGATTGCCTGAGCCTAGCAGGTCGAGGCTGCAGTGGCCGTCAATGTGCCACTGCACTCCAGCCTGAGTGACAGAGTAAGACTCTTGAGGCAAAAAAAACAAAACAAAAACCAAAAATCAAAATCTTATAATTATGGTTGAGTATGTAAAGAAAAACAAGAACAGCCAGGCTTGGTGGCTCAGCCTGTAATCCCGCGCCTTTGGGAGGCTGAGGTGAGTGGATTGCCTGAGCCGGCGGGTTCATGATCTGCCTGGGCAGCGAGACCTCATCTCTATAATAAGTCAAAAAATCAGCCGGGCGTGGTAGCGCATGCCTGTAATTCTGGCTTCTTGGAAGGCTGAGG
>NW_007259924.1:258601-262541 GCF_000164805.1 Carlito syrichta
CTCCCGGCCACCGCAGCCTCGACCCACTGGGCTCAGGTGATCCTTCCGCCTCAGCCTTCCAAGTAGCTGGAACTACAGGCGCGCGCCACCACGCCCTGCTGATTTTTTTGATTTATTGTAGAGATGAGGTCTCGCTGCCCAGACAGGTCTCGAACCCGAGGGCTCAAGCAATCCACTCACCTCAGCCTCCCAAAGGCGCGGGATTACAGGCTGAGCCACCGAGCCCGGCTAGGAAATTTTTTTTAGGAGTTTCACCTCTTTTGCCCAGGCTAGAACCATGAACTTCTGGGCTCAAGCGATCCTTCCCCATCAGCCTCCCAAAGAACTAGGAATACAGGAGCATACATGCCTGGCTAATTTTTAAAAACGTTTTTGTAGAGAAGGGGTCTTAATATGTTGCCCAGGCTGGACTCACACTCTTGGCCTCAGGCAATTCTCCTGCCTTGGCTCTCCAAAGCACTGAGATTATAGCATTAGCCTACACAACTGGCCACAAAGAGAATTCTTTAAGCAGAAAGAAAAACATACCAGATGGAAATTTAGATCTATATAAAGTAATGAAGAACACCAGAAATAGTAAGTATGTGGGTAAAATGTAGAAAACAATTTTTCTCATTTGGCAATTTCTATAAAAAATAAAGGCTGTACAAAGCAAAAATAGTAAAAAAGTATAGTAGCATTTATAATACATGTACAAATAAAATGTTTGACAAAAATACTACAGAAAGAAAAAGTGAAAGTACATTATTTTGCTGGGATCGGTGGCTCAGCCTGTAATCCTGCACCTTTGGGAGGCTTAGGTGAGTGAATTGCATGAGCCCGTGGGTTTGAGACCCGCCTGGGCAAGCAAGACCTCATCTCTACAATAAATCAAAAAATCAGCCAGGCATGGTAGCGTATGCCTGTAATTCTAGCTACTTAGAAGGCTGAGGCGGAAGGATCGCCAGAACCCAGCAGGTCGAGGCTGCGGTAGCCGGGAGCGCACTCCACTGCACTCCTGTCTGGGCGACAGAGCGAGACTCCAACTCAAAAAAAAAAAAAAAGAAAGTATATTATTTTAAGGTTCTTGTACTATGTGAAGAGATTAGTAGGAGACTAATAGTCACAGTAAACCATAATAAGTCACAAACCATAAGTCACAGTATATACTGTAAATCTTAGAACAAACAAAAAGATGTGTAGCCAGTAAGTGAAGCGTGGGAGATAAATTCATAAAACAACTAAATCCAAAAGAAGGCAGGAAAAGAGAAAATCAGAAAGAATTAAAAAAAAGAAAGAACAAGACAGTAGTTATTAAACTCCACTAAATATAACAGTTACATTAACCTTACTTGAAGTATTTAGACAATCTGTAAGGCAAAAATTGTCAAATTAAATTTAAAGGAAAAGCAAGATCCAACCATATGCTATCTACAAGAAATAAATTTTTTTTTCTTTTTTTTGGGGGGTTGGAGTCTCACTCTGTCGCCCAGGCTGGAGTACAGTGGAGTGCGCTCCCGGCTACCGCAGCCTCGACCTGCTGGGTTCTGGCGATCCTTCCGCCTCAGCCTTCTAAGTAGCTAGAACTACAGGTGCGCACTACCATGCCCGGCTAAATTTTGATTTATTGTAGAGACAAGGTCTCACACCAAGTTGCCAGGGCAGGTCTCGAACCCGCAGGCTCAGGCAATCTACTTGCCTTGGCCTCCCAAAGTGCTGGGATTACAGGCTGAGCTACCGAGATCGGCCAATAAATAAATTTTAATTATAAAGATACAGGTTAAAAATAAAAAGATGGAAAAAGACATCCATGCAAAACAAAGCTGAAGTGGCTTACTGATATAAGACACAGGAAACTTCAGAACAGGGAATATCATTGGGAATAAAGAGGGATCTCTGATAATGATAAAGAAGTCAATTCATTCAGAAGACATAAGAGTCCTAAATACATTGTGTACTTAATAGAAAATTTTCAAAATTGATAAGCTTGAAAGACAAAATAAATTCAATTGTAGCTGGAGATTTCCAATACTCCTTCCTAGTAACTGGTAGAAGTAGACCCCCTCAAAATAATTAAGAATATAGAAGACTTAGGCTGGGCATGGTGGCTCATGCCTGTAATTCCAGCACTTTGGGAGGTCAAGGCAAGAGGATTACTTGAGCCCATGCGTTCAAGACCAGCAAGGGCAATATGAGGAGATCTCATCTCTACAACAATTAAAAAAGAAAATTAGCCTGATGTGGTATCACGTGCCTGTAGTTCCAGCTACTTGGAAGGCTAAAGCAGAATGATCACCTGAACCCAGCAGGTCGAGGCTGGGGTAGCTGTGAGCCTGCCACCTACACTCCAGCCTGGGCAACAGAGTGAGACTCCAACTCAAAAAAAAAAAAAAAAAAAGAACATAGAAGACTTAAAGAATGCAATCAATTGAGTAGACCTAACTGACATTTGTAAAAGACTTTTCCCAGCTGGGTGCAGTGACTCATGCCTATAATACTGGCACTTTAGGAGGCCAAGGTGAAAGAACAACTTGGGCAACATGGCAAGACTTCGTCTCTACAATATATCAAAAATTTAGCTGGGCATGGTGGCACTTGCCTGTAATCCCAGCTAGGGAGACTGAGGCAGGATTGCTTGAGCCCATGGGGTGGCTGTGAGTATGTCACTGCACTCTAGCCTGGGTGACGGAGTGAGACTCCAACTCAAAAAAATAAATAAGTTAAAGTATTTGGGAAGCTGAGGTGACAGGATTGCCTGAGCTCATAGGTTCAAGACTAGCTTGGGCAACTTGGCGAGACCTCATCTCTGCAATAAATCAAGAAAAATTAGCCAGGCATGATAGTGCATGCCTGTACTTCCAGCTACTTGGAAGGCTGAAGCAGAAGGATCGTCAGAGCCCAGCAGGCCGACGCTGGGGTGGTCATGAGCATGCCACTGCACTCTAGCTGGGCGACAGAGTGAGACTTCAACTTTAAAAAAAAAAAAAAGATACAATAAAACACTCGACCCAACAATAGCAGAATACAAATTATTTCAAGCATACATGGGGCAGTCACCAAGACAGACCTCATATGCTGAACCACAAAACAAGCTTCAATTTTGGGGGGGGGTTTGAGTTGAAGTCCCACTCCATTGCCTAGGCTGGTGCTCAGGCAATATTTCCGCCTCAGCCTTCCAAGTAGCTGAAACCACAGGCACGCGCCAGCACACCCAGATAATTTTTTAATTTATTGTAGAGATGAGGTCTCGCCAAGTTGCCAGGGTGGTCTTGAACCCGCGGGCTCAGGCAATCCTTTTCACCTCAGCCTCCCAAAGTGCTGAGATTATAGGCGTAAGCCACCCGGCCCAGCCTGCACTTATTTTTAAATGGAAAAACATTTATTCCATCATGTATGTGTTCAAAAGGATATAGTAAAAGTTTCCATTGGCCAGGCACAGTGGCTCACACCTGTAATCCCAGCACTTTGGGAGGTGGAGGCAAGAGGATTCCTCAGCCCAGGGGTTTGATACCAGCCTGGGTAACTTGGGGAAACCTCATCTCTACAATAAATCGAAAAAATTAGCTGGGCATGGTGACGCATACCTGTAGTCCCAACTGCCTGGGAATTTGAGACAGAAGGTTCAACTGAGCATGCCACTGCACTTCAGCCTAGGCAAGAGTGAGACTCCAACTCAAAAAAACAAAAAAGTTCCTATTAACTTTTCTACCACATACTTTTTCATTTACAATAAAAAGGAACTGTCCCATTATTCTAAGATTTTCCACAATCCCTTCCAAGTTATTTCTATGCTCTCTATTAAATCTGCTAGTTAATAGCTATGTGATGGGCAAATTATGTAATTTATTTATTTAGAGTTGGAGTCTCACTCTGTCGCCCAGGCTGAAGTGTAGTGGCATGCTGCTCATGGCCACCGCAGCCTTGACCTGCTGGGCTCAGGCGATCCTTCTGCTTCAGCCTT
>NW_007259924.1:262561-292650 GCF_000164805.1 Carlito syrichta
TTGGAAGGCTGAGGCGGAAGGATCGCCGGAGCCCAACAGGTCGAGGCTGCAGCGGCTGGGAGCGGCCACTGCATTCCAGTCTGGGCGACAGAGTGAGACTCCAACTCAAAAAACAACAACAAAAAAAAAAACCTGTGGGCTCAGGCAATCCTTCCACCTCCGCCTCCCAAAGTGCTGAGATTATAGGCATGAGCCACTGCGCCTGGCCAATTTATTTACTTTATTAAGACTTCAAGCCGGGCTTGGTGGCTCAGTCTGTAATCTCGCGCTATGGGAGGCTGAGGTGAGTGGACTGCCCGAGCCCATGGGTTCGAGACCCGCCTGGGCAACTTGGCGAGACCTCATCTCTACAATAAATCAAAAAATCAGCCAGGCATGGTAGCGCGAGCCTGTAATTCTGGCTACTCGGAAGGCTGAGGCGAAAGGATCACCGGAGCCCAGTGGGTTGAGGCTGCAGTGACCGGGAGCGGTCACTGCACTCCAGTCTGGGCAACAGAATGAGACTACAACTCAAAAAAAAAAAAAAAGACTTGAAGGCATAATATATATGAAGTTCTTACCATGATGTCAAGTACATGTAGACTTCAATAAATACTCTTTTCTTTCCTGCCTCTCCTCATCCCCAGAAATTTCTGTAATACTTAAAGGAATACTGGACTTTTTGAAAATTCATATTCTGTCTCCTCCAAGGATAAAGCTCTGTTAACTGCAACAGAATGGGTTCCAGTACCCTAAAATTAATTTATACCCAATCCCTTAACACTCCACAACAGCCTTCTAACAAAATCAATCCCCTTCCTAAATTACCACTATAATCTATCTGCTTTCTCCATTCCTGATAATGAGTAGGTGAATGTTCTGGGAAGAACAAATGCTCAGTTACAGTTGTCTTCATTTTCTCAAAAACACAACTAGGCCCTGAGTGTACCTGCCAATCCCTCTCATTTTCAACAACTGTTATCATACCCCATCCCTGTCTTCAAGTTCACTATGCACATCCCTTGCCCTTCACCTCAGCCTGAGCAAAGCTGGAAAATTCAAGATGCTGTTATAATTTCCCACTAATTTCACTTATATTCACATCATATCTCCAGACCTCTTTCCCGTTAGGTTCAGAGGATCTCTCCCTCAGAGGATTTCTCCCTCTGTTTGCCCTTTATCCCTAGTAAACTCTTTAACTCTGCTGATCATGTACCACACTTATCTGTTGTACTCTGAACTGCAACAGGCTTCTTCTTCTTATTTTTTTTTTCAGCTGGAGTCTCACTCGGTCGCCCAGACTGGAGTGCAGTGTGGCCGCTCCCGGCCACCGCAGCCTCGACCTGCTGGGCTCCGGCGATCCTTCTGCCTCAGCCTTCCGAGTAGCCGGAATGACAGGCATGCACTATCACGCCCAGCTGATTTTTTGATTTATTGTAGAGATGAGGTCTTGCTGCCCAGGCGGGTCTCGAACCCGTGGGCTCAGGCAATCCACTCACCTCAGTCTCCCAAAGGTATGGGATTACAGGCTGAGCCACCGAGCCCGCCTAGGCTTCTTCTTAAACGTACTCAAGTCACGCCCACTCAAAAACATTTGCCTTGACTTACAGCTCCCTCTAGGTGGCATTTACTGCCCTTCCTCCTCTTACTCCTCCTCTGGCAAATGGCCTGTCCTCGCTGTCTCCACTCACTTGCTTCCCAAAAAGCCCCACTCACTGCCATCTGGCTTCCATCCCCACTATTTCTGTAACAGCTCTTGCTAAGGTCACTAATGACGTCCTAACTGCCAGATCCAATGGATACTTTTCAGTCCTTATCTAACTGAAATGCTCTTAGGCTACTAACACTGTTAAGCACTTGTCCTGGCAGCCTTGCTTGCTCCCAGGACCCAGCACTCTCCCGCCAGTTCTGGCCACACTGATTCTTGGCGTTCCCCACAGTTCAAAATTGCTTCCTCTGCTTTTCTAACTACATTTTCTGGGGGATTTTGCTCACTCTTGAGTTTTCATCCTTTAAGCTGACATGCCTAAATCTATATCTTCAACCCAGTCCTCTTCTCCAAACTTCAGATTGTTACTTGGACATCCTAGGAACCTCTAAATTATCCTTCACTGCTCTTATTTTCTCATTTTGTTCCTCTCCCTAGAGCTTCAAACTCACATACTGTTTTTCGTCACATTTAAGAGATCATCAATTTAAGAGGCACAACTAAGAAGGGGAATATATATTGATGTATGTGTGTGTCTGTGTGATACATGTACATATATGTATCTTGGGATTAAAGAAATATGATAAAAATAAATTCTGGCAGGACCCCCTCCATCTGAATATTCTTAGGAATGTCACACTTTATACATTTTAAACTAAACTCATTTATCTTCCCTCCTAAACCTCGTCTTTTTCCTAAAGCCTTCCAGTTGGTGGTACCAACAACCACCCAATCACCCAAGACCAAATCTAAACATCATCTTTTACTTCTCTCTTTCCCCCAACATCCCAATACAAATTTTACCTGCTAACTACTTATCAAGTCTGTTCCCTTCTTCTTTTCTCTACTTTCACTGCTCTCATCATTTTTACCTGGATTACTGCAGTGATCCCCAAACCTGGTTTCCCATTCAACCCTTTTAACTCCATCTTCACAGATGCAAGAGTGAACCACCTAACACAGAAATCTGACAAAGTCACTCCAAGCAAGACCCTTACATAATTCCTAATGAGGCATGCAATGTCCTCCTCATCTCCTAATATTTCCAATTCCATAATTTACTCCAGTAAAGTCTGAACTTTTATAATCCTATATATACCATGCTAGTTCCATCTCAACATCTCTTGGTAAAGGAATGCCCTTCCTTACCTGCCTCATCATATGCTCCTTCTTTCACGAAGACTTTCCTCTTCCTCTCCCAGACTGGGCTGAAGGAGTCATCAACTCTAGTGTTCTCACAGACTCCTAAATACAGACTGTGGATCCCTAACCTGAAAACCCAAAATCCAAAATGCTCCAAAAGTCAAACCTTTTGAGTACCAACTTGATACTCAAAGGAAGTGCTCATTGAAGGATTTTGGGTTAGGGATGCTAAAGCAGTTAATATAATGGAAATAGCCCCAAACCTGAAAAACAATCTGAAATCCAAAGAATTTCAGTTAAGGGATATTCAATCTGTAATGTAATACAATAGCTCTATAAATACTATGTATTACAGTTCTCTATGTATCTATTTCTCTAACTAGATAGTGAACTCAGAGGGCAGGGATTCTATCCTACATCTGGTGTATGCATAATGTCTAGAACACAGTAGCTACCGACAAATGCTAACATGAATTACATAATTCCTATTGTCTGACTCTTGGAGGGGGAACCCACCTAAAAAAATTCAAACTTTTTCCTTGCACTACACTCCAAAAAAATGTATGAGGGATTTTAGGTAAGAAATATTAAGCCGGGCATGAAGGCTCAATGCCTATAATCTCAACATTTTGGGAAGCATAATCCCAGTACTTTGGGAAGCTGAGGTGAAAGAACTGCCTGAGCCCACAGGTTCAAGACCAGCCTGAGCAACTTGGCGAGACCTCATCTTTACAATAAATCAAAAAATTCACTGGGCATGGTGGCACGTGCTTGTAGTTCCTCCTGCCTCTGGCTGAGGTGGGATCACTGAGCCCAGCAGATTGAGGCTGTAGTGGCCATGAGTGTGCCACCACACTCCAGCCTGGGCAACAGAGTGAAACTTCAACTAAAAAAAAAGAAATATTAAGATAATAGAATGATGTACCCTTAACAGAAGCCTTACTAAAAAACAGAAAACATTTGGCGCATGTATATGCTTCACATTTAAAGAGATAAAAAGGTCAGAGTAAAAGAAAAATGTTATAGTCAAGAGTTATTATAAGGGAAACCAGGTGAGGTAACTTTTTAAAACTTGCAAAAATATGAGAAAATGAAAAAATGCTTTCCTCTTTTTTTCCAAATTAAAGAATTCAACCTTTGGGCTGGGTGTAGTGGCCCACATCTGTA
Organism: Carlito syrichta; assembly: GCF_000164805.1. Classification (NCBI taxonomy): domain Eukaryota; kingdom Metazoa; phylum Chordata; class Mammalia; order Primates; family Tarsiidae; genus Carlito; species Carlito syrichta. Next base: position 266,559 of record NW_007259924.1, read on the forward strand.
ATCCCAGTACTCTGGGAAGCTGAGGGGGGGACAGCTTGAACCCAGGTGTTCAAGACCAGCTTGGGCAATAGTGAGACTTCATCTCTACAAAAAAAAAAATTGAAGATTAGCCAGGCATGGTGGCACACATCTGTAATTCCAGTTATTCAGGAAGCTATGGGGAAGGATTGCTTGAGCCCAACAGTTTTAGCCATGACAAATAATAATGAGCTGTGATCATGCTACTCTTCTCCAGTCAGGGCAGTAGAGCGAGACTCTGACTTGAAAAAAAAAATCCAATTTTTATTCTTTTTAAAATTATTTTATTTTTATTTATTTATTTTTTTTGAGTCGGAGTCTTACTCTGTCGCCCAGACTGGAATGCAGTGGCAATCTCACAGCCACCGCAGCCTCGACCTGCTGGGCTCAGGCAATCCTTCTGGCTCAAGCAATCCTTCCACCTCAGTCTTCCAACTAGCTGGAACTACAGGCGCATGCTACCATGCCTAGCTACTTTTTTGACTTATTGTAGAGACAAGGTCGCACCATGTTGCCCAGGCTGGTCTTGAACCCTTGGGCTCAGGCAATCGTCTCACCTTGGCTTCCCAAAGTGCAGGATTACAGGCTTGAGCCACCACACCTGGCCCAATTTTTATTCTTGCTTTCATTTAGAGTCATCACAATTCCACAGAGACAGGATGCAGAAGAAAATAACTGTAAATTGACCTGACACTCTAAGCTGCTATCCCACAAAGCATAGAAACTGGTCCACTAAGCAAAGTCAGGAAAGGAGAGCAAACCAGGGGAAGAATTGAAAGGGATGTGAGAAGAGCAGAGCACATGAGGGAAGCTAGGGCTGAGGGCCTTATATACCTTGGTGAAGGTGGTGGAGCCAGAGGCCATCAGAATTTGACGCACGCGGTTGTGGAAGCGCTGCATTGACTCATCATCCACACGTAGGAAACACTGAGCTGTTCGCTCCTTTGTAACCTAAATCACAAAGTCAAGGTTAACTTTTCTCAGGAACTGCCACAGGAGCAAGGGCCAACTCCGACCACTAAGCCTTCCACATCCAACGAGACTCAAATAACTGACAATGAAAAGGTATGTCTGTTTTCCTCACCTCCATTTACTCTGGAGGTACAGGAGTGGTAATGTTACTCCTAGCCCCCTTCCCAAGCTGTACCTCATTCTGTAGGTTCCAGACTCCATCCTTGTGTGTGAACTCCTCATAGCTGGTACGACATTTAGGCAGGATGCGGCACTCAAAGCCACACATGTTAAACAGCAGGTTGGGATTGTCCTTACTGTACACAGACACGAAGCTGTTCTCCCACTGAACTGTAGTCACTGACCGTGGCAGACGGTTCTTGATGTCCCAGAACACTGCTCGACCTCTGCCCACAGAGAACATATAGTCACATTAGTCTCCTGGAAGGAACTTCCCATCAAAGGCCAGACTGATGATATCCTGACACAGCTACATTTCTTCCACCCGGGATACAACCTCATAAATGCCCAATTGATGTCTGTGTCCCCCATTTGATGTCCTTCTAGCTCCCACAGCCCCATCTTAGACTCACAAGTTGACATCATGCTTCATGAGGCGCATGCGGGCATCTCGGGGCCAGCATTTCTTGTTATTATAGCCAACAATGTTTTCATTGTTGGGGTCAGGGTGCTCTGTCAGGTAACGCTGGATCAGGTCTCGAGCCTCATCTGCTGTGAACCTACATCAGACAAGGATTATTGCTGAGGCCCAAATACACTGGGATCCCCTGAGTCCTCCAGCTCCATGGATGGAGACCCACCCCACCCCATCCCGACTTCATTCCATTTTAAAGCCCCAACCCAATAGTAAGCTAACTAAGGTATAACAATTGCTTTTAGCAGCCGAGTATATACCTCAATGCCCTCACCTGAAAAAAATATGGATGCGATCAATGTATCTGCAGAAGAGACGAATGGGGTGGGCAGCCTCAGTGGCTATGTCCTGGAAACTGAGAAAGTCATTTGGCATCTGAGGGGGCCCAGCCATCTCACTGGCCCGGTGCAATCCCAATACAAGCAAATCCATAACCAGGCCATAGTACTGCACGATGAATGAGGCAAACTGCAGGCCTCTGATAATCCCGTATGAATTCGTATGATTCATGTCCTAGAAAGAAAAGGTTACAACTCTTAACAATCCATACCCATGTCCCAGGATTCTCCAAGGTCTGCCGTTTGCTGTTTTCCTCTTCACAAATCTTGACTTAGTGGGCCAGACAACCTCTCCACACACAATTTCTCATTACAGTTTCTCAAGACACACCTTATAGTTGATAACAACATTGTTCTTGGCTGTCATGTAGTCAGCTATGTTATGGTCCACAATGAGTCGCAGCAGCCTATTAAGCAAGGTCAAGTCGATCTTTTCATACATCTTCTCAAAGCGTGATTCCAACATAACATTGCACTCGCCCTCACTTGTCTCCCACACATCCTGCAGATTATTGATGCCTGCAGAGTAGCAAGACAGGTCACCAGCAGTTAGAAATTCCCTTTCAGGCCGGGTGTGGTTGCTCAAGCCTGTAATCCCAGCACTTTGGGCAGTTGAGGCGAAAGGATTGCCTGAGCTCATGGGTTTGAGACAAACTTGGGCAACTTGGAGAGACCTTGACTCTACAATAAATAAAATTTAAAAAAAATCAGTTGGGTGTGGTAGCGCATGCCTGTGGTTCCAGCTACTTGGAAGGCTGAAGTGGAAGGATCGACTGAGCCCAGCAGGTCAAGGCTGCAGTGGCCATGAGCGTACCACTACACTTCAGCCTAGGTGAGAGTAAGACTCCAACTCAAAAAAAAAAAAAAAAAAAAGAAGTTCCCTTTCAGGACTAGTAACTATCATCACATTTCATAACCCAATCCTACTATCACTCAATTCATTCATCTGGATTGCTTTGAGTGTCAGCCTTACTCAGTTTAACACCAACACTATCTTTTTATTACCACACATCAAGAGTAAACCAATCATGCTGCCCATATGAGAATTTTGACACAGAAATCAATTCATCCCCTGATGCTCAAAGGGCAATTCCAGAAAAGTTCTACCTTGGCACCACTTGTAAACAAGCAGTGGAGGTGGTTCTGTGTCAGCAGGCTTGATCCAGGGTGGGAAAAGGCGGCGCTTGTCAGCTTCATACCACAGGTACTGATCCAGGTAGGCATCAGTTATCTTCTCCAGTGGCTCCACATCATACACTGGCACTAGGTGGCTATAGAGATCCATGAATTCAATACCCACCTGTGGGACAAGGAAGCTGGCTCACACCAATCCACCAATCACCTGAGGCAATCTACTACCTTGGCTGTCAAGAATGAAGAAAAACTAAAATGTGGGGGACATCTAACTCACTTCCTTAAAGGCTCTCTGTGTGAGAAGATGACGTTTGATGCGGGACAATGCCTCGTGGGGGTTGTCATAAGCTTGCTCAATCAGACCTAGCTCCTCCCTCTGAGATTGGTTTAGCCGAGACTTCACACTGACAAAGCAACAGAAAAAGTAAATGAGAAAACCAAGAGGAAGCAAACCCAGAAGGGATGGGGCTAAACTTTCTTTCTTTGGACTTTGATTATGATGCCATTCCCTCCCCATCACCTTCCCAGCAGGAACCTATCTACCCTACTCCTTACCTGTAAGCTTCCTTGAGCCGCTCCAAGGCCAAGATGAGCAACTTGGTGTCATGCTTGTAGGAGAGTGGGGGAAATGGGATGGGCGAGAATCTGCGGCTTTCCAACCAATGCACAGTGGTGGTATACACTGCCACTGCTTCCTCTGCTGTGATATAAGGCCCATCCTGCAAAGCAGACATGAAATTAGCTTCCCGCTATAGCCCAATCCCCCCAGGACAAGGCACAGTCCTAGTTCTGCAGTCCTCTCTCCCACCAACTCTGCCCAACCTTCAGGTAGTTGTGCTGCCGCTCCTGTTCTGCCTTTAGATAGAGCCGGGTGAGGCGGCCCAAGTTCTTCTTGCAAACAGTCTTGTCTACAGTGGCCCCACGACGAATCCGTTCTCGGTTATAGTGGGCAGTGTTGGTCCACCAGTCAGCCTTGGCCTTCACATATCGAAGGATCATATTCTCTATTGGCGTCGGTAGCCCAGGGACCTGAAAGTACAAAAGGCACAATCAAGCCAGGGTAGCCTCAGCTATTTAGGAGGCTGAAATTAGGACTGCTTGATCCCAGAAGTTCAAGGCCAGCCTGGGCAACACAGAGAGCACCATCTTTTTTTTGTTTTAAGCCAGATAGCCCCCTCATAAGTCTGGAATGGTAATCCTAACCCACATAAGATAGATGTTCATCCCTCCTTGGAGCTGGGGAGACACGAACCTTCCAAGGAATATTCGCTTTCCAGCAACGCCAGGCTTCACTGAGGTGCTGCAGGATTGTCCGGGCCTTGTTTTGTTTGATCCCCTCAGGCATCATGTCCAGAATGTCATGCATCACAGCTGCCCGAAGCTCAAGATCAAAATGTGATTCCACTCGCTGCTTTGTTACTGTCTTTGCCACCCCCTTTGAGTGTCGGCCTAGAAGTAAAATGACTCAAAGTGATTAAAAGATTCCTTATTCTTAACAAGGGTCTCTACCTTCACACCCCTAATTATGGTTACAATGATTTCATAAGTATCAACAAAACATCTATGTGCCTAGAACATGCAAAAAGATAAGCTCCCTCAAATATTCACAACCATGCTTCTGAGGAATTTCTACTCCAACAAATACATGATCACCTCTCAAAGCCATAGAAAAAAATCCATAAAATAGGATATTAGGTCAGACTCATTTGAAAATGGGACCCAGAACAGGAAGGGGTTCTCATACAAAGACATATACACATGATCTACTCTTGAAATAAGAACAGGAAAAACTGGATACAGAGAAAACCACTCACCTTCAAACTGCCGAGCCAGGAGGTTGCCCAGCCATCGCTCCAACAAAGGGGTAATACCACGCATGAAAAACAGCCAGACTCGCCAACCAGCAGCCCAGAAGCCACAGCCAGGGCCCTTCCCTACAGGGCCCTATGATCCCAAGCAGAAGTTAAGAACACAAATTAGTGATTCATTTATACAAAGAAAACTGGGCGGAGGTGGAACAGGAGGAGCATATGTATGGCAGTAGAGGGGAAAAAAAAGGAAAAACTGGCCAGATGCAGTGGCTCACACCTGTAATCCCACACTTTGGGAGGCTGAGGCAGGAGGATTGCTTGAGTCCAGATGTTCAAAATCAGCCTAGGCAACATAGTAAGACCTCATCTCTACAAAATATCAAAAAAATTAGCTGGGTGTGGTGGTGTACACCTATAGTCTCAGCTACTCAGGGGACTAAGACAGGAGGATCACTGAGTCTAGGAGGTCTAGGCTGCAATGAAATGCAATTGTGCTACTGCACTCCAGTCTGGGTAATAGTGAGACCCTGTCTCAAAAACTAAAAAATTAAAAAAAAAAAAAAAAAAGAAAGAAAGAAAGAAAAAGAAAAGGAAAAACTCTGGGATCTCAATGTTTAAAACAAGGCAGAGGCCAGGCACAGTGGATCTGTGCCAACACTCGAAACTAGGAGTTCAAGATCAGCCTAGGCAACGTAATGAGGCCTCATCTCTATGAAAAATTTTAAAGAAAAATTGGCTGGGCATGGTGTTGTATACCTGTAGTCTCAGTTACTTGGGAGGCTGAGGCAGAAGGGTTGCTTGAGCCCAGCAGGTCAAAGCTGCAGTGAACTCTGATCACGCCACTGCATTCTAGCCTGGGTGACAAAGTGAGACCCCAGATAAAATAAATAAATAAATTATATTAAACAAGGAAGTAAATGAGAAACTTTAAGGCAAAAACTAGGAACTGATATTCCCTATGTGGACTTACAGGTAGGTTTTTAGGGGAAGTGTTGATATTCACAAGGCAAGAGCAATAAGGACACACTGAGTATCTCTCTAAATAGATCTCTGGAAAGAGCCCCGACTACATGCAAAAATGAATAAAGATCTGAGAAAGTAAGTCAGTAAGAATGGGGTCTCACCGTATTGAAGCGATAATAGATGAGATGCTTCAGGTCTTTACACATGCGAATCTGTCGCATCAACTTGTATTTGTATCGATACATGCCAGTCAGCTGCCCTACGTGGGCAAATATATACTGCAATCCATCTGCCAGCTGCAACACAATTGCCCCATCAGATTTGGACCTTGAGCCAGCTCCTTGGTTAGCACAGGCTTCAATCAGCCTCCCCACCCAGGCAGGGGTCAGGAATACCTAGCCTCACCTGGAAGGCATCCACATTGCCCAATCGATACTGCACATGACTATCCACCACAAGCTTTGTCAAACGCAGAACTTCCCGACACAGATGGAAAGCATTCCCAAAACGAGATTTCTTTCTTTCCTGGAGAAGATGCAAAGAACAGAAAGAACATTCATTAGTATGGTTCCAACTAGATGTATGCCTTGACTAGGGGCCAGAGCAAAACCAATCATCCATCCCTCAAGCCCAGGAGACCCCTAAGGTCCAATGTAGGTACCTTGGTGGTGAGCGTTTTCACAGGCTTGAGGTTGAAGTTGTAATCTAGGTGTAGGTAGTTGAGGTTTTTACGGTGAATGAGAAGGTTCAGCATGTTGTATCCCTGGCGGCAAACCTGTAGCCCCACTTCTACCCAGTCCAACTTTGTGGACTGAAAAAATTTGGTAGCTTTGAAGGAGCGGAACAGATACCTAAGGTGGGAATAAGGAGAAGAATATAAGTTAGCCTATTGATGATTTCTGAAACAGAAGTCTGAGCAAGGATCCATGGGAACCTTACCTCTTCTTTTGGGCCTTAGGGGGCCGATGCTTCAGGGCATTCAGAACATAGTACTTAAGCAGCTTCTGGTAGGACACCCTCACTTTCACAGGCTGCCCAGCAGGACAATGCTCCCGATACCTGGGAAAACAAGACCAGAGTCTGGTCGTCTCTTTGTCCAGCCATGTGATAAAGGCTGCATACCCACCTAGTTGAAATCTTTTCTCCTATACATCCACTATCAAGCCTCTAGAATCCTTACCAGTTCTTGACGAGGGGTATGTCCAGAGCCCGACGGGTACGACCAGAGCGTAGGTTGAAGGGTCGTGGGGCCCAGAGCAGGGCAATGCCATTGGCTGTATTGTCTGTGTAGAGGGGTGTGTCCTTCAGGAAGGGCTCCACAAATTCTGGGAGCTCAAATTCCTCATCATCATCCGGCAATGGTTCCTGGCTCTGAAAGACGAATTCCCCAAAGGGTTTAGCTCCTGCTGAACTGGGTACAGACTTGAGATGAAAGGGAAACTCTTCAGGGCCAAGTATAGTGGCTATATCTCCCACTATGGAAACTGGGCTGGCTGACAAAAGCAGCACTAAAGGGCCAGTGCAAGGGGTCCAAGGGAGCAGAGAACAAGCCAAGGTCAACCAGGAAAGCAAGCATCACTCCTCACGTCTCAACTGGCTCGCCACCAAGCCTCCTAAAGGAGCCCCAGTACCACAGGAGGTAAACACTGAAATTATTTCCCACCCAGATTCCAAAATCTAGGCTTGGGAAGATTTGTCATGTTAAGGACACAATGAAACATAGATGAATGCTGAAAACATTACGCTAAGTGTAAAAAGCCAGCCATAAAAGAGCACGTAGGGTATGATTCCATTTATATAAAATATTCAGAATAGGCAAATCTATAAAGACAGAAAGATTAGTAGTTGCCTGGGGAAGTTGATGGAAAATGGAGAATAACTGCTAAGGGTTTCTTTTTGAAAGAAAATATTCTAAAATTGCTTATGAAAGTTGCACGACTCTGAGAATAAACTAAAAACCACTGAATTGTACACTTTAAATGAGTAACTTGCATGGTATGTTAACTATATCTCATTATAAAGATTTAAAAAACACACACACAATAGAGACAGACCAGAATAGACTATACAGGGCACCCAAGAGGGCGTGGAGGCTCAAACCTGTAATCCCAGCACTTTGGGAGGCTGAGGTGAGAGGAATGCCTGAGTCCACGGATTCAAGAACAGCCTGGGCAACTTGGCAAGACCTCATCTCCACAATAACAAAAATATTAATCAGGCATGGTAGTATGCACCTATAGTTCTGGCTACTCAGAAGGCTGAGGCGGAGGGATCGCCTGAGCATAGCAGGTCAAGGCTGCCGTGGTCGCGAGTACACCACTGCACTCCAGCCTGGGTGACAGAGTGAGATTCCACCTCAAAAAAAATAAGTAACATAAAAGCCCAGAATAATCACAGAAACCAAGATTATACCAATAACCTGTTTTAAACCAAATGCTGAATTCTCAAATTAGCTTACAGCTCAAAAGGAACACTTAACAGGATAGAACATGTCTCCCTCTAGCTAAGTAACACTTCAGCCATTTTCAGGAAGTTTCTCATTTCTAGTGTTCCTTCCTCTCACCTTAACTGAGTGCCTATGGGAGATGGGGTTGATCAAAGGATCAAAGTAGAAAGCTGGCAAATCAGGATCCTCAGTTTTGATGAACACAACATTAGGAGTATGGTACCTAAAATAAAAGAAAGAATCAACCAAAGTTCTTCTGCCCTGATGCAAACTAAATACCAGTCTCTTTTTTCCAACTATTGTATTCCAGCTCTTACCAGGTGAGGTGGACGTGGTGTGGAAGATTGTTATACAAGTAAGGAAAAGCAATCTTATATTCAGTGCGGATAGGCTGTCGGATGATGATCTTGTTAATATCATTGAATTCATTCCAATCTTCATCCCTAGTGTACAAAATCAAGGACAAGCAGACTAATTTGAAAGTTACATCAGGATTTTTTTTTTTTTAGTTGGAGTCTCACTCAGTCGCCCAAACTGGAGTGCAGTGGCCGCTCCCAGCCACCGCAGCCTTGACCTGCTGGGCTCTGGTGATTCTTCCGCCTCAGTCCTCCAAGTAGCTGGAACTACAGGTGCGCACTACCACGCCCAGCTAATTTTTAAAAATTTATTGTAGAGATGAGGTCTCGCCAAGTTGCCCAGGCAGGTCTTGAACCCACGGGTTCAGGCAATTCGCTCACCTCAGCCTCCCAAGGCACGGGATTACAGGCTGAGCCACCGAGCCCGGCTTACATCAGGATTTTAAGGCTCAAGACTACATTTTACTCAACCCAAAATGCCTAAAATCCCTACTCTCTTTAACTTACTGTAGGTTGATATCCCGAACAAGAGGTTCAAACTTGGGACCTCCAGGAATGGCCATATTGAGTGCCTTGGAGGTAAAGAAGGCTTTCAAATCAAATAGATAGAAGTAGTTGTCATCTACCAAATCTGTCAAAAGCTGATTGGCCAGGCGGTAGAGAGTGGACATCATGGGCAGTGTGAATTGCCAGCGCTGATAAGTGGAGCCATTCACATACCTAGGAAGAAAAAGGAGGACCCAAATCAATCAGGCAACTAGCCAAATTTATTGCTCTCCTAGGGTTCCTGGATTTCTGGAACTCTCACTTAAGTGATAACCACCCATCACTCACTTCCTGCTATCCCTCAGTGGCTGGTGGTCGTAGAACCAGTCCAACACAGGGGCATCCTCCTCAGGGTCCAGCTCTAGTTGAATGGCCTCCAGTGGCTCAACATCTAGGATGTTGTCAGCATAATCCAAAGGAGGCTCCTCATCATCAAAAGGGGGGAAACGCATCCTCTTGAAGTGCCTCCTGTCTCTTTTTTCTCGACGCATCATAATCCACATTGACCTGGAAGGCAAGAATGTTACACAACCATTTCTATCCACTGCCCCCAACCACCACCACCACACACCATATTCTATCCTTTCTCACCCCCACTGGGAGATGTAGACAGGCTCAATGACCCAGGGAATTTCATTGACGAAGGAAATGGCTCCAGTGATGTGGTATAACACAGGCACGTCCCGAATCTGCTCCCAAGGCATAGGCATATTCTCTAGGAGTTTGAGGACTGCATGAGGCATGTACTTTAGGGCACTGCCACATTAGAAAGAGAGAAGACTATTAGAAATGACAAAGGATCTGCTACCTGTCACACACAAAGAGACATAGTTATCACAATACTTTCCACAGAAAATCCTGCCTTATGAATCCAAACCCCAAAGCTTAGCACAAAGGCCCTCCATGACCAGGAACCCTGCCTCCCCCGTTCAACTTTACCTTGTGCCACTCTTCAGTGTAAATTTCACAGACCCACAATACTAGTTATTAGTCCCTCCACATCAAGGATTATCCTTCAGAAAACAGCATTTTTTTTGAGTTGGAGTCTCACTACTCCGTCACACAGGCTAGAGTACAGTGGCACGCTCACGGCCACTCCAGCGTCAACCTGCTGGGCTCCAGCGAAACTTCCACCTCAGTCTTCCAAGTAGCCGGAACTATAGGCACATGCTACCAAGTCCACCTAATTTTTGGTTTATTGTAGAGATGAGGTCTTGCCAAGTTGTACGAGCTAGTCTACTCGCCTCAGTCTCCCAAAGTGCTGGGGTTACAGGCTGAGCCATGGAGCCCAGCCAACTGTCTCACATTCTATTCCCTTTGTACCTCCTCATGAATGACAAAACAGTCACCATACTTTACCTCAATCAGTTGTCTCATGTCTGTCATGCCACTAGACTATACACTCCAGAAAGATAGAGATCATTACTGCCTGTTCAATGCTATATTCTTAGCACAGTTCTCAAAAAAAAAATTTGTTTTGAGTTGGGGGGATCTCACTCTGTCACCCAGGCTGGAATGCAATAGCACAATCATGGCTTACTGCAGCCTCAAACTATTGGACTCAAGCAATCCTTCCATCTGTCTCCTGAGTAGCTAGGACTACAGGTGTATGCCACCACACTGGATAACTTTTTTGTTTTTTGTAGAAATGAGGTTTCGAACTCCTGGACTCAAGCAATCCTCTCACTTCAGTCTCCCAAAGTGCTGGGATTACAGATGTATGCCTCTGTGCCCAGCCTCAAAAAAATATTTTTGAAATAAACAAAATAGCTGGGCACAGTGGCTCAACCCTGTAAACCCAGCACTTTGGGAAGCGGAGGTGAGAGAACTGCCTGAGTTCAGGGATTCGAGACCAGCCTGGGCAACCCAGTGAGACCCTGTCTGTACAATAAACTTAAAAAATTAGCTGGGCGTGGTGGCACAGGCCTGTAGTTCCAGCCACTTGGAAGGCTGAGGCAGAAGGATTGCCTGAGCCCTGCAGGTCAAGGCTGCAGTGGCCATAAGCTTGCCACTGCACTCCAGTCTGGGCAACAGAATGAGACACCAACTCAAAAAAAAGAGAGAAAGTAAATAAATAAACAAAATATCCATGACTGTCTTAGACCAGTTTAATAAGTGGCTAGTGTTTTTGTGTCAAAATGGAACAGGAATTTGTACCTGTACGCACCCAATTTAAGGCCATAGAAAAACAAGAGTAGAAACACTTCTGGAGTTAAATACTCCAAACCTCAGAATTCTGGTCACTGAGGTGTAACAGGCTACCAGAGTACATAATGTCTCACTCTGGGTTTCAACCTGTTCAATGCTAGGGACATCTTATAATACCATCAACAGGACAAATTAAAGTACCAGTCCCAGATCAGAAAGAGAAGGACAATAGATTGCATAACTAGAAGATGTAGAAATTATCACAGAATCCTAGTGGTTTTCTCCTATCTCTTATAAATACCAAGATGGGCTGTCGGGCCAGGAAGGTGGGTCACATCATAATCCCAGCACTTTGGGAGGCTGAGCTGAGAGCATTGTTTTGCCCAGGAGTTTGAGACCTGCCTGGGCAACATAATGAGACCTTGTCTCTACCAAAAAAGAAAAAAGAGGGTCTGTCAAGGCAGAGTCCTGTTCCAAAAGGAGAGAGCATCTATTCAGGACTGCAACCCATGGGACAGGGAGAAGAGAAAAGGCCCAAAGTCTAGATGAAATTATTTCAGGATGCTCCTTACCCCAAGTAGACCCTTTTGTCATGGCGGAACTTCCTGTTGGTCATGTCTCCATGGTCACGTATGATCTTCCTGACATGCTCCGGGGGCATGTCTTCCTTCTGAGCATCCACAAACCCAAACTTCCGCTTTTCTGCATAGCGCTTGGCCTGCAATTGCTGCCATTTTCGAGCTACAAAAGCACCTCAGTTTAAAGAACTGCACACCCTCACCCCAGTAATTCCCGAATCTTGCCCTAAGGTAAGCTCCTGTGAAAGAGGAGCATCCAGCAGGAAGCATTTCATGCCAATTCCCTTACTCTTTTACTCTATTTTCCCCTTCATTGCATTTATTACTTCCTGACACTTTATTATTACAGGTATTGAAGTTTTTTTATTGTCTATTTCTCCCATTGCGATGTAAACCTTGTAAGGGCAGCAGCTGTTTTCTTCACTACTGTATTCCCACTAGATCAGCCCCTGCAATTAACAGGCGCTTAAAACGACTTGATTAGATAAAAAATCAAGTGGGGTTAACAACGGAGCTGACACCTACGACCTGCCAAAATAGGAGACAGGGAGTGAAAACTGCTGGCGCGCAAGCGCACACCCGCCCCGCCTCCGAGCCCGCGCACGCCGCATCCGTACTCCTTCTCACCTTTCTCCTGCAGCTTCTCTTCCGACATGTAGTCTGGTAGCGGGGCTAAAGGGCCGGGCACCGGGTTGCCCGGCCCTCGGTAAGGAAATACTCCGGCCATGCCCGGAGAATCTGAGGAGCAGCAGGAGAGAAAAATTAACGAGCAACAAGGCCCAGGCCCACAAGAAGCGCAGCAGGAATGTGTCCGAAGACCCCTGGCCTGTAATCCCGCCTCACTAAGAGTGCATCCAACCCGGCCCCTCAACCCGGCCCGACCACGCCTCCCGCAGCCCAGCCTTGAAAGCCTGCCACGCACCCCACAGCCCCTCACACAGACAGCCGCTTTCCCCTCAGCGCAATGGCGGCAAGTCTGCGTCCGCTCCGCGTTCCCAACACCGGAAAGTGCGCAACTCGGGTTCGGCAGTTGATCCAATAGGCGCCGACGTGCTCAGATGGATTAGGGAGCTCACCAATTAGAGTTGCATACTGCGCCGAAAGGGGCGGACCCATAGGCGGAAAGGATTTGAAGGCGAGGGGGTGTGGTCGGGGTCTCAAGCCCCGCCTCCCCCGCTTCCGAGGCTGTCTCTAAGGCCTCGGATACACTGCAGCGTCTAGTAAGCTCCTGGCATCGCACCCGAAAAACCGAGGCCTGCGGAATATTAATAAGTTTGCGAAAATTATACATTATTCTGGTAAATGTAGACTTTATATGGGAGCGAGCTCCAGGGCAATCAATCCTTTGTCATGCATTCATTCATTCAACCATTATTTCTTGAGTGCCCACTATGTACCAAGGATTGGAGACAGAGCAGGAAAAAAAGAGGTCACAGAGTAGCAGGAAGGCAGAAAAAAACTCGGCCTCTTACAATGCGATATGATGGGAGTTCCCCGCGAGTAGGTCATTTAACCCTTCCTGTGAAGCCAGAAAGGAATTAACCAATACATCTTTTAAAAAAAAAAAGGCTGTGAGAAACTCCCTTCCTTCTCCATTCCTTTCTCTCTCTCTCTCTCTCTCTCTCTCTCTCTCTCTCTCTCTCTCTCTTCTCTCTCTCTCTCTCTCTCTCTCTCTGGCAATCATCAGGTTCTGCCTACGTCTTGCCACCTGATTAGCTTATCCATCTCTTGCCATCCTTGTTTGACTTCCCACCCCTTTTGCTCAATCCTTTGCAGCTCTGCTTCTGGTCACAACTTTTTGTTGTTGCTGTCATTGTGGTCGTTGTCGTCAGAAAACAGGATTTATTGAGAAGACAGGAAAGCTCCATCAGTGGGAGGGGACCCAAAGGGGTTGCCCGTGGAGGGCTGAAAACCTTGTGCTTATATAGCCCTAAGTCCAAGTCGATTGGCTAGCACTATGAGCTATAGCTGTTCTGATTGGTCAGCATTAAGGACCAATTGGCAGTAGGTAGGGGCCTAACAGTGAGCTGACTAGTTGCTTTTTGATCCCAGCAGTGAGTACTTAAGCTCTAGCTTGAGAGGCTTGCAGGGTGCTTGTCTACCAACTCTGAACCTGAGGGACCTGAGGGAAGTTTGCTACATTTTTACCAGAGGACTCACCTGTCTGTCTGCCTAGTCTTTCTCTAGCTATCTCCTCTCTAATTCCCCCCTCTGGAGTAGTAACCCTAACTGCCCTTAGGTTTAACTACTTCCTACTGATCATGGGCGTCGTATGGGCTCGGCAGCTACGGATTCTCTGGAGGGTGATCTAAAGGTCCTCGGTAGAAAGAAGCTTCCATGCAAGGTTCCGTCTGCATCACTATTTGGAGTTTGATGGCCTCCTTTCGTCATGCTCCACATTCAGGCGCCAAAACTGATATGAATTTTTCAGGTCAGCCTGGGCTTCAAGAGTGTCAGTTCAATGGGTTGGCCAGCCAAGCCCCAGAGAGGGCTAAGACTCCTGTCTCTTAAAAACAACAACAACAAAGCCGGGTTCGGTGGCTCAGCCTGTAATCCCGCGCCTTTGGGAGGCTGAAGTGAGTGGATTGCCTGAGCCCGCGGGTTCGAGACCCGCCTGGGCAGCGAGACCTCATCTCTACAATAAATCAAAAATTAGCCGGTAGTGCATGCCTGTAATTCCGGCTACTTGGAAGGCTGAGGCGGAAGGATCGCCGGAGCCCAGCAGGTCGAGGCTGCGGTGGCCGGAGCAGCCACTGCACTCCAGTCTGGGCGACAGAGAGACTCCAACTCCAAAAAAAAAAAAAAGATAGGAGTTTTACTAAAGTATAGTGGTGCAATCATAACTCACTGCAACCTCCAGCTTCTGGGCTCAAGTCATCTTTTCACCTCAGCCTCCAGAATAACTAGAACTACAGGCCTGTGCCATCATGCCTGGCTAATTTTTTTTATTTTTTGTAGAGACCAGATCTCACTATGTTGCCCAGGCTGATCTTTGCCCACTTTTAAAATGGGTTGTCCTAGCCGGACTCGGTGGCTCAGCCTGTAATCCCGCCCCTTTGGGAGGCTGAGGTGAGTGGATTGCCTGAGCCCGCGGGTTCGAGACCCACCTGGGCAGCGAGACCTCATCTCTGCAATAAACAAAAAACCAGCTGGGCGTGGTAGCTCACGCCTGTAATTCCGGCTACTCGGAAGGCTGAGGTGGAAGGATCGCCAGAGCCCAGTGGGTCAAGGCTGCGGTGGCCAGGAGCGGCCACTGCACTCCAGTGTGGGCGACGGAGTGAAACTCCAACTCAAAAGATAAATAAATAAAATGGATTGTCCTACTATTACTGTAGGAGTTATTTATATATTCTCCATAAAAGTCACTTCTCAGATATGTGACTTTCCAAAACTTTTCCCCCTTCTATGTGCTATCTTTTCACCTTCCTGATGTTGCCCTTTGAAGTACAAATGCTTTTAATTAGGATAAAATCCAAGTCATCAATCTTTTCTTTCATTACTTCTGATTTTGGTGTCATATCTTGGAAATCATTGTCTGACTAATATCACAAAGATGTACTTCTTTGTTTTTTTGTAAGATATTTATAACTTCAGCTCTTCCTTTTAGGTCTATGATTTATATTGGGTTAATTTATTTTTTGTATGGGATGAAGTAGGAAGTCTATACTTATCCTTTTTTTTTTTTTTTTTAAAGAGATGAGGTCTGGCCACATTTTCTTCAAGTGTCTAGCCCCTTCTCTCCTTGAGAAGTGAATCTGGTCGCTCATGCCTGTAATCTCAACACTTTGGGAGGCAGAGGTGAAAGGATTGCCTGAGTCCAGGGGTTCAAGACTAGCCTGGGAAACTTGGCAAGACTTAATCTCTACAATAGATAAAAAAATTAGCTGGGCATGGTGGAGTGCTCCTGTAGTTCCAGCTACTTGGAAGGCTGAGGTGGAAGGATCACCTGAGCCCAGCAGATTGGGGCTGCGGTGGCCAGGAGCGTGCCACTGTGTTCCAACTTGGACAACAGAGTGAAACTCCGACTCAAAAAAACCAAAAAAATGAATCCACTCTTTTCTAATCTACTTTCTAAATAAACTATTACCAAAAAAAAAAAAAAAAAAAGAGAGCTGGGCACGGTGGTTCACCTGTAATCCCAGCACTTTGGGAGGCAGATGAGGCAGAAACAAGAGAATTGCCTGAGTCCATGGGTTCAAGACCAACCTGGCCAATATGGCGAGACCTCATCTCTACAATAAATCAAAAAAATTAGCTGGGCATAGTGGCGCACACCTGTGATTCCAGCTACTTGGAAGGTTGAAGCAGAAGGATTGCCTGAGCCCAGCAAGTCGAGGCTGCCCTCCCACCTGGGCAACAGAGTGAGACTCTAACGAGAGAGAGAGAGAGAGAGAGAGAGAGAGAGAGAGAGAGAGAGAGAGGGTGTCTTACCAGAGACTCTGACCCCCCCCCAAAAAGAGAGAGAGAGACAAGATCTTGCAATGTTGCCCAGACTAGATTTGAATCTTTGGCTCAAGCAATCTGGCCTCAGCCTCCCATGTAGCTAGGACTACAGGCATGTACTGCCACACCCAGCTCAAATTTATTATTTTACATGTGGATATCCATTGTCCCAGCACCATTCTTGAAAAGATACTTTTTTCCTCTATTGAATTGTATAGACCTCATTATTAAAATTCAACTGATCATTTGTTTGTTTTGAGACTCTTGATTTTATTCCATTGATCTTTATGTTTATCTTTATATTTCCTGTGCTGTTTTTTCAACTTCCATGTGAGGCTAAAGTTATTTCAGCATAAAAAGTTAATCAAGAAGACTGGGATGCCTTAAACTTATGAGTAAGGAAAATAATATTTCAGGGTGACACCTAAATCCTTACTGCTAATGTGAGATGAATTTTTGAGTGGGTAAAGTTTGCCCCTAAGGTGACCTGCCTACTTTGCAGGATGCCTGGGAGTCCTGATCAGCCCATCCCCCTTACATTTAAAAAAATAGGCCGGGCTCGGTGGCTCAGCCTGTAATGCCACACTTTGGGAGGCCAAGGTGAGTAGATGGCCTGAGCCCACAGGTTTGAGACCTGCCTGGGCACCTTGGCGAGACCTCATCTCTACAATAAATCAAAAATTAGCCAGGCCTGGTAGCGCGCGCCTGTAGTTCCAGCTACTTGGAAAGCTGAGGTGGGAGGATCGCTGGAGCCCAGCAGGTCGAGGCTGCAGTGGCTGGGAGTGGCCACTGCACTCTAGCCTGGGCAACAGAGTGAGACTCCAACTCAAAAAATAAATAAACAAAATAAAATAATAATAATAATAATAAGAAATAAAGATACATTTTTTCTTAAAGCCTGGGCACAGTGGCTCATGCCTGTAATAATAACACTTTGGGAAACCAAGGAAGAAGGATTGTTTGAGCCCAGGAGTTCAAGACCAGTCTGGGCAACATAGCAAGATCTCATCTGTACAAAAAATTTAAAAATTAGCTGGGCATGGTGTCATGTGCCTATAGTCCCAGCTACTCAGGAGATGAGAGAATCACTTGAGTCCAGGAGGTCAAGACTGCAGTGAACTAGGATAGAGCCACTGCACTCCAGCCTGGGCAATGGAGTGAGATCCTATGTTAAAAAAAGAAAAAATAGCTTAAAAAGAAAGAAATTAGCCAAGAGTAGTGGCTCACACCTATATGTAATCGCAGCACTTTGGGAGACCAAGGCAAGAGGATTGCCTAAGTCCAGGGATTCAGGACCAACCTGGACAACTTGGTGAGACCTTTTCTCTACAATAAATAAAATAAAATGAGCCAGGCATGGTGGTGCACACCTGTGTTTCCAGCTACTTGGAAGACTGCAGTGGCCGTGAGCATTTCACTGCACTCCAGACTGGGTGACAGAATGAGACTCCTACTCAAAATTGAAAAAAAAACGAAAGAAGGGAATTAAGAATTAACAAGGGTACCTGCTTAGTGAACATTAGTAAACCTAACCTTGAATTGTACCCCACATCTTTAAAAGAAAGAAAAAGGCCGGGCGCCGTGGCTCAGTCTATAATCCCAGCACTTTGGGAGGCCGAGGTGAGAGGATTGCATGAGCCCGGGGGGTTCAAGACCAGTCTGGGCAACCTGGTGAGATCTCGACTGAACAATAAATCAAAAAATTAGCCCGGCTTGGTAGCACATGCCTGTGGTTCCAGCTACTTGAAAGGCTGAGGCAGAAGGATCACCTGAGCCCAGCAGGTTGATATTATGGTGGTCATGAGCGTGCCACTGCACTCCAGCCTAGGCAACAAGAGTGAGACTCCAACTCAAAAAAAAAAAATTTATTTTTTTTTGAGTTGGAGTCTACTCTGTCACTCAGACGAGTGCAGTGGCCGCTCCTGACCACTTCAGCCTTGACCTGCTGGGCTCCGGTGATCCTTCTGCCTCAGTCTTCCAAGTAGCTAGAACTACAGGCGCGCGCTACCTCGCCTGGCTAATTTTTGATTTATTGTAGAGATAAGGTCTCGCCAATTTGTCCAGGCAGGTCTTGAACCTGCAGGCTCAGGCAATCCACTCACCTTAGCCTCCCAAAGCGCAGGATTACAGGCTGAGCCACCGAGCCCAGCTAAAAAAAAAAATTTTTTAAGAATGTCTCTTGGCCAGGTACAGTGGCCAAGAACCTGTAATCCCTGCATTTTGGGAAGTCGAGGCAAGAGGATTGCCTGAGCTCAGGGGTTCAAGACCAGCCTGGACAACTTGATGAGACCTCATCTCTACAATAAATCAAAAATTAGCCGGGCGTGGTAGCATGCCTGTAATTCCAGCTACTTGGAGGGCTGAGGCAGAAGGATCGCGTGATACCAGCAGGTCAAGGCTGCGGTGGCTGTGAGCGTGCCACAGCACTCCAGCTTGGGTGACAGAATGAGACTCCAACTCGATAAAAAAAAAAGGAACATCTCTTGAGATCTCTTAGCTGATCAAGCAGTCTGTCTGAGTTAGTCTAATGAAGCTCAGTTGAGTAGGAAAGTGGTAGGAAAGTGTTGAGTACAGAAACAGATCTGAACAGAAAACATGAACTGCCATTGTTATGGTCCCATTCACTGTATCAAACCTGTCTGCCTCATTGTTTGAGGAGTTGAAAGCAGGACTTGGAAGTGACTGTGGGTCATGCAAAGAAGGTGTCCTTTGTTGAGAAATATGTATGCGGCAGTCAAGTAGCTTTGGCTGCGGTGGCCATGAGTGTGCCACTGCACTCCAGCCTGGGTGACAGAGTGAGACTCTGACTCAAAAAAAAAAGGAAGCCCTCTGTCATCGTCTGCCATGTTAGTTGCTGCAAGAGGGAGAGGAAGGCTAAGAAAGGCCATGAGCTTGTTGAAAAGGAATTCTCTGATCAAGGAGAGAAGTTTGAGAAAAGTAATGGAAGGGGAAGGTTCCAGACTGCCTCTCCAGGAAGGTCATAAAGCCACGGAGGCAATGGGAATTGACCATTCATTTGAAAATGTAGGCACAAAAGAAAAACAAGAATTTGGACTGGAGCAAGACATTTAAAAGAAATTAAGATGAGACTGTACTCAGTGGCTCAGCCTGTAATCCCAGCACTTTGGGTGGCTGAGGCGAGTGGATCGCCTGAGCCCATGGGTTTGAGACCAGCCCAGGCAACTTTTGTGAGACCTCGTCTGTATAATAAATAAAAAATTAGCTAGGTTGCACATGCCTGTAGTTCCAGTTAATTGGAAGGTTGGGGCAGAAGGATCGCTGAAGCCCAGCAAGTCAACGCTGGGGTGGCTGTGAGTGTGCTGCTGTACTCCAGTCTGGGTGACAGAGTGAAACTCCAATTCAGAAAAAAGAAAACAGAAATTAAAATAAGAAGAAAGATAGGGGCAACCCCTTTGGACCCCTCCCACTGTGGGGGCTTCTTTGTCCTCTCAATAAATCCCACTTTAAAAAAAAAGAGGAAAGATAGATTAAAATCATAGAACTCTCTCTTCTGGGTCTTTGTAGTCAGGAAAAAAAAAAGGAAAACATTTTTTAAAAAGAATAAAATAATGCTGGGGGCGGTGGCTCACACCTGTAATCTCAACACTTTGGGAGGCCAAGGCGAGAGGACTGCCTAAACCTGTGGGTTCAAGACCAGCCTGGGCAACATAGCGAGACCTCATCTCTACAGTAAATCTAAAAAAAAGAAATTAGCCATGCATGGTGGCATGCATCTGTAGTTCCAGCTATTTGGAAGATTGAGGCAGAAGGATCACCTAAGCCAGCAGAATGAGGCTGTGGTGTAGTGGCCATTAGTATGTCACTGCACTCCAGCCTGGACAACAGAGTAAGACAATGACTCAAAAAAAAAAAGAAAAAAGAAGACTAGGAATGGAGGTTCATGCTTGTCATTCCAGCATTTTAGAAGGCTGAAGCAGGAGGATTGGTTGAGCCCAGGAGTTTGAGATCAGTCTGGGCAACATAGCAAGACCCTGTCTGCACAAAAAAATAATTTTTAAAAGTTAAAGCCAGCCGGGCTCGGTGGCTCAGCCTGTAATCCCGCGCCTTTGGGAGGCTGAGGTGGGTGGATTGCCTGAGCCCGCAGGTTCGAGACCCGCCTGGGCAGCAAGACCTCATCTCTACAATAAATATTAAAAAAAAAAAAAAAATCAGCCGGGCATGGTAGCGCATGCCTGTAATTCCGGCCGCTCGGAAGGCTGAGGCGGAAGGATCGCCAGAGCCCAGTGGGTGGAGGCTGCAGTGGCCGGGAGCGGCCACTGCACTCCAGTCTGGGCGACAGAGTGAGACTCCAACTCAAAAAAAAAAGTTAAGGCCAGGTGCGGTGGCTCAAGTCTGTAATCTTAGCACTTTGGGAGGCTGAGGCAAGAGGATTACCTGAGTCCAGGGGTTCAAGGCCAGCCTGGGCAACTTGGTGAGAACTTGTCTCTACAATAAATCAAAAAAATTAGGCCAGGCTCAGTGGCTCATCCTGTAATCCCAGCACTTCGGGAAAAAAAGAAGATTGCCTGAGCCCACGGGTTCAAAACCAGCCCGGGGAAATTGGCAAGACCTCGTCTCTGTAATAAATAGAAAATTAGCCGGGAACGGTAGTGTGCCTGTAGTTCTGGCTACTTGGAAGGCTGAGGCAGAAGGATCGCCGGAGCTCAGCAGGTCGACGCTGGGGTGTCCATAAGCATGTCACTGTACTCCAGCCTCGGCAATGGAGTGAGACTCCAACTCAAAAAAAAAAAAGTTAGCCGGGCATGGTGGTGAGTACCTGTAGTCCCAGCTACTCAGGAGGCTGAGATAGGAGGATTACTTGAGCCCAGGGATTCAAGGATATAGTGAACTATGATTGTGCCACTGACCCTGTCTCAAAACAAACAAACAAACAAACAAACAAACAGAATAAAATCATAGACATGGCAAGGATGTCAGAGATTATTTTGTCCAAACTTCCATTCAATGCAGGAAGTCTTTCCAAAGCATACATTCCCTTCAAAGCACACATGTACCTCCAGGCCCTTGGCCTTGGCAGCAAGCCAAGATGCAGTGGCAGGCAGAACAGACTTAGGCTCTGCCTTTTGGGAGCCCAGATTCTAGGTGGAAACATAGACATTGAATAACTACTTATACAGTTAATGTTTTTAGTCTTTGTTTTTACAAAGTGGCATAGTGTCATAGAGTTTGTTACAAACATTTGTTACAAAGAACAACAGCCTAGACTCCCTCCTCCCATTTCTCCATCTCAAAAAGTAGGTGGTTTTTTTCTGCCATAGAGAAATAGATGGAGGGACCTACTTTGATATTTTGGCATTCAAATTATTTTTTATTTTTTATTTTTATTTTTTAGTTGGAGTCTCACTGTCACCCAGACTGGAGCCTCGAACTGCTGGGCTCCGGTGATCCTTCCACCTCAGCCTTCCAAGGAGCTGGAACTACAGGCGCACGCTACCTTGCCCGGCTAATTTTTTTTTTTTTTTATTGTAGAGATGAGATCTCGCCAAGTGCCCAGGCGGGTCTCGAACCCGTGGGCTCAGGCAATCCACTCACCTCAGCCTCCCAAAGTGCTGGGATTACAGGCTGAGCCACCGAGCCCGGCTTATTTTTTATTTTTTTGAGTTGGAGTCTCACTCTGTCTCCCAGGCTAGAGTTCAGGCCACTGCAGCCTTGACCTGCTAGGCTCAGGGGATCCTTCCACCTCAGCTTTCCAAGTAGCTGGAACTATATGCACACACTACCACACCCAACTAATTTTTTTTTTTTTTTGAGTTGGAGTCTCACTTTGTCGCCCAGACTGGAGTGCAGTGGCCGCTCCCGGCCACCGCAGCCTCGACCTGCTGGGCTCCAGCAATCCTTCCACCTCGGCCTTCCAAGTAGCCAGAATTACAGGCATGCGCTACCACGCCCGGCTGATTTTTTGATTTATTGTAGAGATGAGGCCTCGCTGCCCAGGCAGGTCTCGAACCCGCAGGCTCACGCAATCCACTCACCTCAGTCTCCCAAAGGCACAGGATTACAGGCTGAGCCACTGAACCCAGCTAATTTTTTGATCTATTGTAGAGACAAGGTCTCACCAAGTTGCCCAGGCTGGTCTCAAACCCCTGGACTCAGGAAAATCTCTCACTTCGACCTCCCAGTGTTCTGGGATTACAGGTTTGAGCCACTGCGCCCGGCCTATGTTAATATATTAGTAATATTTTTATATGTTTATTTCCATATTTGGCATATTATTTTCAAATAATAAGCTTATACTGCTACTTCTTGACTTTTCACTCTTAGGCATTTTCTACTCATCTTCCACTACAGGAAATGGAGACCCAATTCCTCCCTCAGCCTCCTGTATACATGCACACCCTTCCCATGACCCTTTTTCCCAATATGGCTATATTATAATTTTGGTGAGATTAATTATCAGTGTTTGTATAATTGTGCATGCAGTAATAATAGCTCATCCTCGTACACTACTTACTCTGTGACAAGCACTTTTCTAAGAACATTCTTTCTTTCTTTTTAAATTTTGACCGGAGTCTAACTCTGTTGCCCAGGCTGGAGTGCTGTGGCACACTCATGGCCACCATAGCCTCAACCTGCTGGGCTCAGATGATCCTTCCATCTCAGCTTTCCAAATAGCAGGAACTACAGGCATGTGCCACCATGCCTGGTTAATTTCTTATTTATTGTAGAGACGAGGTCTTGCTATATTACCCAGGCTGGTCTTGAACCTGTGGGCTCAGACAATTTTCTCCCCTCCAACTCCCAAAGTGCTGAGATTACAGGTGTGAGCCACCATGTCCAGCACTTTATTTTTCATAATAATCTTGTAATTGTCATTTCATTGTACAGATGAGGATATAGGGGTACAGAGGGGCCAAGTAACTTTCACAGGAGAGCATAGCTAATAAGTGGCAGATCTGGTATTTAAACCAAGTTATCTGGCTTGTCTGGCCCTAAGAGCCATTCCCTCAATCGCTTTAGTGTAATGTCTCTCTGCTCAAATGGTAGCTATGGATTTGCAGCTCATTCATGTTGTTAACTATGATTACATTTTATTTTCAAAACAACTGAATGTTTTGATTATAGTTAATAGCTGTACTGGCTTTGTTTCCTATGGATGCATTGCCACTTACCACTGGTTTGACTAGCTTTTTTTTTTTTCCTGAATCAAAGTTTTATTCTGTTGTCCAGGCTGGAGTGCAGTGGCACACTCACAGCCACCACAGCCTCGATCTGCTGGGCTCAGTAGATCCTTCTGCCTCAGCTTCCAAGTAGTTGGAACTATAGGTGCACACCACCACACCCAGCTAATGTTTTGGTTTATTGTAGAGATGAGGTCTTGCCATATTGCTCAGGCTGGTCTTAAACCCCTGGGCTCAGGCGATCCTCTCACCTCTGCCACCCATTGACAAGTTTTTTGTTTGTTTGTTTTATTTTTTAGAAAGCAGGATTTATTAAGAGGATAGAGGACAGTGGGAGGGGACCTGATGGGCTTGCCCCATTGACTAGTTTTTAACCCCCTTTTTAAATGTTCAGACACATAAGATAGTCTATTGATTTCATCTTCCCCTAAAAACGGTATTACCCAGAGCTTCCTGACCTGCAGCAGTACGTAACAGTTTTCCTCTCTGCTTGCTGTACAGCTCTCTTCCTAAGATCCCTCTTCCCCCTCTTCCTGGAAACTCTCTTTCTTCTCTTCTGTATTGTATCTCCTGTTTTCTGTATCCATGTCTTCTTCTTTCTTGGTGAATTCCTTCATCTTAGTGAAGTGTATCTTCCAGCAGCTTTCCGAGAAGAGTGCATGGAAGATACATTGGTTTGAGACATTGCATATCTGATAATACCTTTATTGGTCTCACACTTGATTGATAGTTTGGCTGGGTATCAAATTCTAGTTTGAAATACTTTTTCCTTGGCCAGTCGTAGTGGCTCATGCCTGTAATCCCAGTATTTTGGGAGGCTGAGGCAATAGGATCACTTGAAGTCACAAGTTCAAGACAAGCCTGAGCAACACAGCAAGTCCTTGTCTCTACAAAAAATTAATAAGTTTAATTAAAAAATAAAAAATAGCTGGGTGCAGTGGCTCACATCTGTAATCCCAGCAGTTTGGGAGATGGAGGCAAGAGGATTGCCCAGGGGTTTGAAACCAGCCTTGGTGAGACAACTTGGCAAGACCTTGTTTCTACAATAAATCAAAAAGTTAGCCGAGTGTGGTGGCGCATGCCTGTGGTCCCAGTTACTTGGAAGGCTGAGGCAGAAGGCTCTCCTGAGCCCAGCAAATTGAGACTGTGGTGGCCATGAGCATACTACTGCACTCCAACCTGGGCAACAGAGTGAGATTCCAACTCAAAAAAATAAATACATAAATTAAAATCGGCCAGGCACAATGGTTCAAACCTGTAATCCCAGCACTTTGAGAGGCCGAGGTGAGAGGAATTACCTGAGCTCAGGTGTTTGAGACCAGTCTGGGCAACTTGATGAGGCCTCGTCTCTATAATAAATAAAAAAATAAGCCAGGCATGGTAACGCATGCCTGTAATTCCAGTTACTTGGAAGGCTGAGGTGGAACAGTCGCCTGAGCCCAGTAGGTTGGGGCTGCGGTGGCCATGAGTTTGCCACTATGTCCAGCCTGGGTGACACTGTGAGACTCCAACTCAAAAAAAAAAAAAAAATTAAAAGTAAGTTCCTTCACATTTTTGGTAGCATTACTTCATTGCCTTTTAGTTTCCAGTGTGGTATTGAGAAGTCCAAAGTCATTTTGATTCCAGTTTTTTGCACATAACTTTTGCACATAACTTTTACCCCGCCGTGGAGCATAACCTCAATGTTCTGAAATTTCACTCTGATGTTGCATGATATGAGTCTATTTTTTTCACTGCTCTGGGCATTCCATAGACCCTTCAGTCTGAATACTCATGTTCTTTGGTTTTAAGAAATTAATTTCATTATTTAATTAATTATTTTCTCTCTTTTCCTGTTTTTTTCTTTTTGGTTTTCCCATCATTTTGATGTCGGGTCTTCTGGACTGGTCTTCTGATTGTGTCTTTCTTCTTCTTCTTCTTCTTCTTTTTTTTTTTTGAGTTGGAGTCTCACTTTTGCCCAGGCTGGAGTGCAGTGGCAGTGGCATGCTGCTCTCAGCCACTGCAGCCTCGACCTGCCATGCTCAGGCAATCCTTCCACCTCAGCCTTCTAAGTAGCTGGAAGTACAGGTGTGCAACACCATGCCTGGCTAATTTTTTGTTTTATTGTAAAGGCGAGGTCTCGTCATGTTGCCCAGGTTGGTCTCGAACCTGGAGGCTCTGAAGTGAGACTCCAACTCAAAAAAATAGACAGTATCTCATTCTGTGTCCCAGGCTAGAATGCAGTGGTGAGATTATAACTCACCACAGCCTGGAACTCCCAGGCTCAAGGTCGTGTGACCTCTTGCCTCAGTCTCCCTCACACTTTTAATTTCCAAGTACTCTTTTTAGTTCTTTCTAAATGCTTCTTTTGGTAGTATCATGTTCTTGTTTTATGGTTACAATATGTTATCCTTTCTCTCTGAGGAAAATAATAAGAGTTTTTTCTAAGTTTTATTCTCTGTGGATAGTCTTTGCTTTATTTGTGTTTTTATTTCTTTTTTTTTGAGTTGGAGTCTCACTCTGTCCTCCAGACTGGAGTGCAGTGGTCGCTCCTGGCCACCGCAGCCTCGACCTGCTGGGCTCTGGC
>NW_007259924.1:292671-294306 GCF_000164805.1 Carlito syrichta
TGGGCTCAGGCAATCCACTCACCTCAGCCTCCCAAAGGTGCGGTATTACAGGCTGAGCCAACAAGCCCGGCTTTTATTTCTTATTTATTTATTTTGATTGGAGTCTCACTCTATCACCCAGGCTGGAGTGCAGTGGCTTGATCATGGCCACAGCAACCTCAACCTGCTGGGCTCAGGTGATCCTTCTACCTCAGCCTTCTAAGTAGCTGGAACTACAGGCATGCACAACCACATCCAGCTAATTTTTTATTTATTGTGGAGACGAGGTCTCACCAAGTTTTCCAGGCTGGTCTCGAACCCATGGGCTCAGGCAATCCTTTCACCTCAGCCTCCCAAAGTGCTGGGATTATAGGCGTGAACTACTGCTCCTGACCTTATTTCTTTTTTTCTTTTTTGAGTCAGAGTCTCTGTTGCCCAGGCTGGAGTGCTGTGGCATGCTCATGGTCACTGCAGCCTCCACCTGCTGGACTCAGGTGATATTTTCACTTCAGCCTTCCGATTAGCTGGAACTATAGGCATGCGCCACCATGCTCGGCTAATTTTTTTTTTTTTTTTTGAGCTGCAGTCTCACTTCGTCATCCAGGTTGGAGTGCAGTGGCACACTCGTGGCCACCCCAGTGTCGACCTGCTGGGCTCCAGTGATCCTTCCACCTCAGCCTTCCAAGTCGCCAGAACTACAGGTGCGTGCTACCACGCCTGGCTAATTTTTGATTTATTATAGAGACAAGGTCTTGCCAAGTTGCCCAGACTGGTCTCAAACCCACAGGCTCAAGTAATCCACTTGCCTCGGCCTCCCAAAGTGCTGGAATTACAGGCTAAGCCACTGAGCCCATCCTCTTCTTTCTTTTTTAACACACACACACACACACTCTCTCTCTCTCTCTCTCTCTCTCTCTCTCTTCATATTTGGGGCTTCCTTCAAATGTCCATAATTGACTCTTCAATTAAAATTGTAATAAGTGCTTCTAATGAGAAGTACAGAGAGTATTGACCTAATTTTAGGGGGAAAGTTATAGAAGTTTCTTTGGAAAAAGAGATGTTGGAAATAAAATTAGCACTAATGAATGAGAATATATAAGACAAAGGGAGTGGAGTCAGGTGTGGGGCACATACCTGTAGTCCCAGTTATTTAGGAGATTGAAGCAGGAGGATCATTTGAGACTAGGAATTTAAAGTTGTAGTAGCCGGGCTCGGTGGCTCAGCCTGTAATCCCGCGCCTTTGGGAAGCTGAGGCGAGTGGAGGCCTGAGCCCACGGGTTCGAGGCCCGCCTGGGCAGCGAGACCTCATCTCTACAATAAATCAAAAAATCAGCCGGGCGTGGTAGCGCATGCCTTTAATTCCGGCTACTTGGAAGGCTGAGGCGGAAGGATCGCCGGAGCCCGGCAGGTCGAGGCTGCGGTGGCCGGGAGCGGCGACTGCATTCCAGTCTGGGCAACAGAGTGAGACTCCAACTCAAAAAAAAAAAAAAAATAAGAGAACACAATACCTTTTTGTATTGAGATACACCACTTAGAATTGAGTGTGTGTTCACATACTGAGTCAGGAAGGATGCAGATCTGTTTTCGATTACAGTGAAATCAAAGTACGGTGATTTTTTTCCTTCCTCTTCCTCCTGAAACAGCTCTGTGAACAAT
>NW_007259924.1:294326-296023 GCF_000164805.1 Carlito syrichta
GAAGGAAGGAAGGAAGGAAGAAAGGAAGGAAGGAAGGAAGGAAGGAAGGAAGGAAGGAAGGAAGGAAGGAAGGAAGGAAGGAGAAAGGGCAATCGGAGTGAACGGGAGTGGAGGAGAATGGAAAGCCTACCAGGCATGGGCACTGCCATGCAAGGTACTGGGAAAGGAAGGAGCATGGCCTATTTAATAAATGGAATAAGGTCATACAAAGAGTGAAACAAGAAGTAACATGAGTCCAGAGAACAAACAAGGGAAGACCATTTGGAACCCTATAGGCCATATAGTGAGTTACTTTTTTTTTTTTTTGGAATAGGAGTCTCACTCTGTTGTCCAGTCTGGAGTGTAGTAGCACACTCATGGGTACTGCATCTTGACCTGCTGGGCTCAGGCAATCCTCCCACCTCAGCCTTCCAAGTAACTGGAACTACAGGCATGCACCACCACACCTGGCTAACTTTTTTATTTATTGTAGAGATGAAGTCTTGCCAAGCTGCCCAAGCTGGTCTGGCAATCCTCCTGCCTCTACCTCCCAAAGTGCTGGGATTTCAGACGTGAGCCACACTGCCCAGCCTGAGTTATGCTTTTACCTTAAGAAGGAGGAGCCACTGGAGAATGACATGATCAGATTTGCATATTAACAACCCCAGACTGATTGTTTTGTGGAGAATAGTTAAGGCAGCCATCATTAATTATGTCGCACAGGCTAGAGATGATGGTGACTCAGACTAAGATGGGACAGCGGAGATGGAAAAACATGAACAGATATGAGAGCTATTCTGGACTCAGTGATGGATTGGAGATGTGCATGTGGGGCGGGAGGCAGGGCAGCTTAGCTCAAGGGCAATTCCTATGTTCCTGACTTCCACCATGAGTCGATGGCAGTGTTATGCACGGACGGGGAGAACATTGGGAGGGGTGCAGGTCTGGGAGGAAAGATTCTGCGTCAGGTTCTGGGGAACCCCTTGGGTGCCAGAATGAAACTGTCCCGTCCTCCATGTGGTGTCTGTTAATTCTCAGGCCATGGGTCTTTGGATGGCCCGTTTCCATGTTCATCACCTCTGATTTCCCTCTGCTGAATGACTCCTACTTTCCCAATTTAACAAAATCCTGACTGCAGGCTTCTGAGGCCAAGACTCCAGCTCATTGACTCATTATTATATCTCAATCTTGGCACATAGTAGGTGCTTTATAAATTTGTATTGAAGGAAGAATAAAGAAAAGTGAAGTGTGCCAGTGATACTTGGAGCCACAGAAAATGGCACATCTTCCTTAGATCATAAAACTGTTTCTCTTGACATTTTGTAAAAATTTTTTAAAAAATCAAGTTTGTAACTTTTAAGTAATCTCAAAGGCTATTTGAATACAGAATTAGATTCTGAACTAGAATGCAAAGTTCATGTGAATTTTTTTTTTAAGTTGGTATCTCACTCTGTCACCCAGACTGGAGTGTAGTGGCATGATCACAGCCGGCTACCACAGCCTCAACCTGCTGGGCTAAAGCGATCCTTCTGCCTCAGCCTTCCAAGTAGCTGGAACTACAGGCACACGTCACCACCCCTGACTAATATTTCTTGGTTTATTGTAGAAATGAGGTCTCACCAAGTTGTCAGGCTGGTCTTGAACTCATGGGCTCAAGCAATACTCTTTTTTTTTTGAGTTGGAGTCTCACTCTGTCACCCAGACTGGAGTGCAGTGGC
>NW_007259924.1:296133-301748 GCF_000164805.1 Carlito syrichta
TTGTAGAGATGAGGTCTCGCTGCCCAGGCAGGTCTTGAACCCTTGGGCTCAGGCAATCCATTCACCTCAGCCTCCCAAAGGCATGGGATTATAAACTGAGCCACCAAGCCCGGCTTCAGGCAATACTCTTATCTCAGCCTCCCAAAGTGCTGGGATTATAGGCATGAGCCACCACATCCGGCATTCATATAAATTTTTAAAGATTAAATATGTCAGCAAAATGCTGCTGTAGCTGCCCTAGACTGTGCCCCCTGTTTCCCTCCCCTCTCTCCCCTGAACCCCTCTCCTGTTAGCTGTCAGGGTGGAGACTTTTTTTTTTTGAGTTGGAGTCTCTGTCACCCAGATTGGAGTGCAGTAGCATGCTCACAGCTACCACAGCCTCGACCTGCTGGGCTCAGGTGATCCTTCTGCCTCAGCCTTACGTGTAGCTGGAACCACAGGCAAGCGCCACCACATCCGGCTAATATTTTGATTTATTGTAGAGATAAGGTCTCACCAAGTTGCCCAGGCTTGTCTTGAACTTGTGGGCTCAGACAGTCCTCGCACCTTGGCCTCCCAAAGTGCTGGGATTATAGGCGTGAGCCACTGCACCCAGCCTTGATTGCACTCAGGCTACTGCATCCTTGATCCGCTGGACTCAGGCAATCCTTCCACCTCAGCCTTCCAAGTGGCTGGAACTATAGGTTCGTGCCACTACACCTGGCTAATTTTTTTATTTATTGTAGAGACAAGGCCTTGCCAAGTTGCCCAGGCTGGTCTCAAAACCCTGGACTCAGGCAATCTTCTTGCCTCTGCCTCCCAAATTGCTGGGATTATAGGTGTGAGCCACTGTGCCCGGCAATTCCTCAGCCTTTCTAAAAAGAAAGAGGCAAGATAGTGTATAGGAAGGATCCCTGAACTAAATCAAAGATATGTATTCTTCTGGGCGTGGTGGCTCATGCCTCTAATCCCAGCACTTTGAGAGGCTGAGGTGGGAGAGTTGCTTGAGCCCAGGAGTTCGAGACCAGCCTGGGCAACACAGCAAGACCTCATCTCTACAAAAAAATTTTAAAAATTAGCTAGACTTGGTGGCACATGCCTGTAGTCACAGCTACTTGGAAGGCTGGGGCGGAAGGATCGCCTGAGCCCAGCAGATTTAGGTTGTGGTGAGCAGAGATGCAACCACTGCACTCCAGCCTTGGTGACAAAAAAGAAAAAAAAATCTGGATTCTGCTTCTGGCTGTGCCACAAACAAGCTGAGTGTGCTTGGAAAAGTCACTTAATCTCTCCATTCATTCAGTTCTTTCAATTCTCTGCAAAATGAGATGATGAGACTGGATTATCTTGAATATGATGTGTTAACCAGGACTCGCTGTTACAATAAAAAACTCTCAGGGCATGGTGGCTCATGCCTGTAATCCCAGCACTTTGGGTGGTGGAAGTGAGAGGATTGCCTGAGCTCGGAGATTCAAGACTAGCTTAGGCAACTTGGCTAAGTTATTTCTACAGTAAATCAAAAAATGACACTGGTGTAGTGGCCTGTAGTTCCAGTTACTTGGAAGGCTGAAGTGTGTAGTTCCAGCTATTCGGAAGGCTGAGATGGAAGGATCGCCTAAGCCCAGTAGGTCAAGGCTGTGGTGGCCGTTAGTGTGCCACTGCACTCCAGCAAGGGTGACAAGAGTGAGACTCCAACTCAAAAAAACAAAAGGAAGGCAGAAGCAGAAGGATCACCTAGACCCAGCAGGTCAAGGGTACGGTAGCTGTAAAACGTTGCTGCACTCCAGCCTGGGCAACAAAGTGAGACTCCAACTCAAAAACAGGCAAACAAAATAACCCAAGTGAAAACACAAACTTACTTGAACAAATCTGGAATTTTTTTTGCTCATTAGTTGAATAGCCCACTGAAAGGATAAAAAGCCAAACTGGAGTAACTTTAGTCAACAGCTTATATTAACCTATCCTCTTTAACAAGAACCCAGAGGTAGTTACTGATAATTGTCTTGCAACCCCCCAAGAACGCTTTGTACTAACTACCCTTTTATCCAAAGTATCTGTCTTCCAACCACAAAGGGCCAAGGTAACCTAGTCTAAGTGATCAGCCCTTCATGACCTGATGACACAGACAACCTCTCCATCACCATGGCAACAGTTCCTGTGCTTACTTGCTCAGTTCAATGACATAAAACACTGTGCCCGGCCCCCAATCTAACAGAAGGTCACCTCATTACCACGGTGAACTTCCCCACCAAAGGGAAGCTGTAAAAGCATTCAA
Organism: Carlito syrichta; assembly: GCF_000164805.1. NCBI lineage: Eukaryota > Metazoa > Chordata > Mammalia > Primates > Tarsiidae > Carlito > Carlito syrichta. The sequence goes on from NW_007259924.1 coordinate 298,385, forward strand.
CTAGTCAGGCATGGTGGCTCACGCCTGTAATCCCAGCACTTTGGGAGGCCAAGATGAGAGTATTGCTTGATTCCAGGGGTTCAAGACCAGCCTGGGCAACTTGGTGAGACCTCATCTCTACAATAAGTCAAAAAATTAGCCAGGTGTGGTGGTGCATGCCTGTGGTTCCAGCTCCTTGAATGACTGAGGTAGAAGGATCCCCTGAGCCCAGCAGGTCGAGGCTGCAGTGGCCATGAGCATGCCACTGCACTCCAGCCTGGGCGACAGAGTGAGACGCCTACTCAAAAAAATAAAAATAAAAAATAAAAGCAGGCCAGGCACAGTGGCTCACGCCTATAATCCCAGCACTTCGGGAGGCCGAGGTGAGAGGATTACCTGAGTTCACAGGTTCAAGATCAGCCTGGCCAATTTGGTGAGACCTCAGCACTACAATAAGTCAAAAAAATAAAATTAGCTGGGCATGGTGGCATGTGCCTGTAGTACAAGTTACTTGGAAGGTTGAGGTGGAAGGATCACCTGAGCCCAGCAGGTGGAGGCTGTGGTGACTGAGAGCATGCCACTGCACTCCAGCCTCGGCGACAGAGTGAGACTCCTACTCAAAACATAATAATAATAATAATAAAATATAATATCAAAATTCAACCTCAAGCACTCGCTGTCATTGCTTTCTTTAAGCTCTGGCCCCTCTCCAGTTTTGGAAACGTGGATTCACCGTCTCTCTCTCTAATCCTTAAATCCTTACATAAACTGTCTTTCCCAATCTAATTTCTTTTTTTTTAATTGGAGTCTTACTCTGCCACCCAGGTTGGAGTGCAGTGGTATACTCATGGTCACTACAGCCTTGACTTGCTGGGCTCAGACGATTCTTCCACCTCAGCCTTCCAAGTAGCTGGAACTACAAGTGTGCACCAACATGCCCAGATAATTTTTTGATCTGTTGTAGAGACATGGTCTCTGTCTATTGTAGAGGATGGTCTTGACCCCCTGGGCTCATACAATCCTCTTGTCTCAGCCTCCCAAAGTGCTGGGATTACAGGTTTGAGTCACTGTGCCCGGCCCCCAATCTAATTTCTGTGCAATTCTTCGCACCGTACCTGCAGCAGTGGTGCACTGACCTAACACCCAGGAGCCTGATCCTGATACTCAAATTATGCTAGAAATCCCTCTCCATCTTTCAAGTCTTCTTTTACTGTGTTGGCTTCATGCCCAGGGAAGTCCTCTTACAGTCTATTGGCTTAGCATGGTCAGAATATACAAAATGCATCTTAGCCAAAAGTCCTAGCAGAAGTCAAGGAGCTAAGGCTTATAGTCTCTCCTTATGTCTTGAGCTCAATTCAGCAAAAGAGAGTATGGTGTTCTGCTTGACTAGGCCTGAATCACACGCTCATTGAGGGGAGCGGGTAGTGAGAGAGGACTGGTTTTCAAAGGAAAACCCCTATACTGCTAGGCAGGCAAACAGCAAAAATGTGGTGGCTCAAGCTTGTAATCCCAGCACTTTGGGAGGCTGAGGTGATAGGATTGCCAGAACTTGGTGAGACCTCATGTCTACAATAAATCAAAAAATTAGCTGGGTGTGGTTGCACATGCCTGTAGTTCCAGCTACTTGGAAGGCTGAGGTGGAAGGAATCAAGCCTTTGGTGGCCGTGAGCGCGGCACTGCATCCAGCCTGGGCAACAGAGAGAGACTTCAATTCAAAATAAATAAATAAATTATTTCTGTTACATTATTTCTTGCAAAATTAGGATTCCTAATTTTTAGCCCAACAAAATCCAGATTTTATATGTGATAAAGTTGTGATTTTGTTGTTGTTTGTTTGTTTTTCTTTTTGAAGACAGGGTCTTACTCTGTCACTCAGGCTGGAGTGCAATGGCACAATTCTGGCTCACTGCCGCCTCCTGGCCTCAAGTGATCCACCATCTCGGCTTCCCAAGTAGCTGAAACTACAGGTGTGTGCCACCACACTCAGCAACTTAAAAAAATTTTTTTGTAGAAATTAGGTCTCACTAGGTGGCCCAGGCTGGTCTTGAACTTCAGGCCTCAAGCAATCCTCCTGCTTCGGCCTCCCAAATTGCTGGGATTATAGCCATGAGCCACCATGCCAAGCCTATGATAAAGTTTTGACAATTCAGTTATGAAGCTTTCTGTTTAATTTTCTTGTTAACTCAGGATTAATTTGGCTAATTTTTTTTTTGAGTTGGAGTCTCACTTCATCGCCCAGGCTGGAGTGCAGTGGCACGCTCATGGCCACCCCGCGTCGACCTGCTGGCCTCCGGCGATCCTTCTGCCTCAGCCTTCCAAGTAGCTGGAACTACAGGTGCGCGCTACCACGCCTGGCTATTTTTTAATTTATTGTAGAGACGAGGTCTTGCCAAGTTGCCTGGATTGGTCTTGAACCTACCGTTTCTGGCAATCCACTCACCTTGGCCTCCCAAAGTGGTGGGATTACAGGCTGAGCCACCGAGTCCAACCAAAATATTTTTTTTTGCTTTAACCATTGGCACAGAAAAACATTCTAAACTATCTGAATCCACTCTCTTGTTCTAAATCCATTTTACTGAATTCATTGAGTTTGCTTTTTCTTTTTTAAGTCAGTCAAATTTAGCGGTGCAGGGAGTTATATACCACTTTAGTGACATTAATGTTAATAAGTGATAACCCGGCCAGGCACAGTGGCTCACGTCTATAATCCCAGCACTTTGAGAGTCCGAGGTGAGAGGACTGCCTGAATTCACAGGTTCAAGACCAGCCTGGGCAACTTGGCAAGACCTCACCTCTACAATAAATAAAAAAACCAGCCAGGCGTGATGGCACATGCCTGTAGTTCCAGCTACTTGTAAGGCTGAGGCAGAAGGATCACCTGAGCCTAGCAGGTTGAGGCTTCGGTGGCCAGGAGCTTGCCCTGCCCTCCAGCCTGGGCAACAGAGTGAGACTCCAACTCAAAAAAAAAAATTAAAAAAAGTGATAACCTACTACCATCAGACCAGCCAGGTGTGCTTTTTATTTTTTTGAGTTGGGGTCTCACTCTGTTTCTCAGGCTAGAGTGTAGTGGCACAATCATAGCTTACCACAGTCTTGACTTTTGGGGCTCAGGCATTCTTCTTGCCTCAGCCTTCCCAATGGCTGGAACTACAGGTGCACACCACCATGCCTGGCTAATTTTTTGACTTTTTGTAGAGATGAGGTCTTGCCAAGTTGCCCAGGTTGGTCTCAAACCCCTAGACTCAGGCAATCCTCTCGCCATAGCCTCCCAAAACTCTGGGATTATAGGCATGAGCCACCACGCCTGGCTACTAACTCTTTTTTTTTAGTTGGAGTCTCACTCTGTCACCCAGACTGGAGTGTAGTGGCCGCTCCCGGCCACCGC
>NW_007259924.1:301957-306958 GCF_000164805.1 Carlito syrichta
GCAATCCACTCACCTCAGCCTCCCAAAGGTGCGGGATTACAGGCTGAGCCACCGAGCCCGGCTTACTAACTCTTTTTAATACAAACCTTTGAAATATTTCAGCACGATGGCTCAGCCTGTAATCCCAGTACTCTGGTAATCCAAAGTGAGAGGATTGCCTGAGCCCAGGGGTTCGAGACCAGTCTGGGCAACTTGGTGAGACCTCATCTTGACAATAAATCACACACACACACAAAACTAGCTGGGTGTGGTAGTCTGCATCTGTAGTTCCAGCTATCTGAAAGGCTGAGGTAGAAGGATTACCTGAGTCCAGCAGGTCAAGGCTGCAGTGGCCATGAGTGTGCCACTGCACTGCAGTATGGGTGATGAGTGAGACTCTAACTCAAAAAGAAAAAAGAAAGAAATATTCTAAGATCCTCTACTATTAAAAAGCAAGCCTGGGCTGGGTGTGGTGGCTCATCCTGGCAATTCCAGTACTTTGAGAGGCAAAGGCAAGAGGACTGCTTGAACCCAGGGGTTCGAGATCAGCCTGGGCAAATTGGCGAGACCTCGTCTCTACAATTAATAAAAAAATTAGCCTGGTGTGGTGGCAGGTACCTGTAGTTTCAACTACTTGGAAGGCTGAGGCAGAGGATCACCTGAGCCCAGCAGGTTGAGGTTGCATTGGCTGTGATCATGCCATTGCACTGTAGCTTAGGCAACAGCATAAGACTCCCAATCAAAAGGAAAAAAAAGAGTTAGTACCACGAGAAAACTTTCCCAAGGCAAAGTCTCCATAGTCCAGCATTTATATTGCATTATAAATCAGGACACCACTGAAGCCAAGAAAAGTGACTCAAAGAAACCACACTCACAGTCGGGCTCGGTGGCTCAGCCTGTAATCCCGCTCTTTGGGAGGCTGAGGTGAGTGGATTGCCTGAGCCCGCAGGTTCGAGACCCGCCTGGGCAACTTGGTGAGACTTCATCTCTACAATAAAATCAAAAAATTAGCCGGGCATGGTAGTGCACGCCTGTAGTTCCAGCTACTTGGAAGGCTGAGGCAGAAGAATCACCGGAGCCCAGCAGGTCGAGGCTGCGGTGGCCAGGAGCATGCCACTGCACTCCAGTCTGGGCAGAGTGAGAATCCAACTCAAAAAAAAAAAGAAAAACCACACTCACAAGAGACTTGTGTAATTATTTCATAGCAATTTATTAATTTATAATCAGGATAGTGTTCCAAGACCAAAAAAATAATTACCCCATCCAAGAAAGCCTCTTCCCCATCCTGGAAGACAAAGAATTCATCAGCAAGCAGCTTGGTAGGCAGCATGGAGTCCATCTTGAGGACCAATTAATTCCCTGGGCCACAGCAAGGTCTGACAAAGCACTGCTCTGCTGACCAAACCCATACCAAATGCTGCATCTGCCAACATCTGTATTTTTGAACTTCCCCTTTCTGGGGTTCCAAGTGGCAATCCTTCTTTGATTCACATCATCTTTATCTGGTCCATACTCTAGTTAATTCTACTCCTACTTACTCAGTGATAATCACAATCCAGTCCTGCCTTCCTGAAGTTTCAGGTGGTCATCATGTCATAAAAATTCATGTGAGGGCTCAAACTCTTCAGGTGTCCTTATAGCCTGCCTCCACTGGCAGCTAATCTTACTCTTCTTGTATGAATTTTTTTTTTAAGTTGGAGTCTCACTCCGTCACCCAGGCTTGAGTGTCGTGGCATGCTCACAGCCATCGCAGCCTGGACCTGCTGGGCTCAGGTGATCCTTCCACCTCAGTCTTCCAAGTAGCTGGAACTACAGGCTTGCACCATCCTGCCTGGCTAATTTTTTGATTTGTTGTAGAGACAAGGTCTCGCCAAGTTGCCCAGGCTGATCTTGAACCCTTGGACAGAGGCACTCCTCTTACCCCTGCTTCCCAAAATCCCAAAGTGCTGGGATTACAGGCATGAGCCACCATGCCCGGCAGGTTTTTGTCTTATTAAACTCTCGGCTCTTATTTTCTGCCTGTATTTATCTCCTTCCAAACTGTCACCATTCTCCTCAGTCTAAATTTGTTATATTTTTCCCTTTGCATCTCAATTTTTACTCTTTCCTTTTGATCTGTCTATGATGGAGATCTCTCACAATCCCTCGCTCTCATTTTTTTTAATGCTTCTATTATTTCTTTTCTCTCACTTTATCTGTCTCCCCTCCTTTTCTTTGTTCCTTCCTTCAGATATTTAATTGTTCTGCCCTCCCCTGCTTTTGTGTCTCTCTGTGATTTTTCTTGTCAGTCCCTTTACCTATTCTTCTATCTCAATTGACATCCCTGATTCTGACTTGTCTTCATCTTCCCACCAGTCTCTGCCTATCAGTTACTGTCAGCCTGTGTCTTTGTGTTTTGCACTGTAGCTGTTTGTCCTTTGTCTCTCTGGCTGTCTCTAACTCCCCTATTTCCTGCTTCTCTTCTGTCAGCAAATCTTGGCATGGACTGCCTCCTCTGTCTTCTTCTTCCCGGCTCCCCTGACTAATCCCCCCTTGTCTGTTTCCGCCTCTCTCTTCTTTCTCTGCTAATCTCTCTATCTGCCACCATTTTCTCCATCTCTCCGGAGCCTGGTTGTTTCTCCTTGTCACTCACTCACTCTCATTATTTCACTGTCTAGACTATCTGTGCCTTCCATCCTTGGGGACCCTTCCTATCAGCCTTTATTTCTATTTTCTTGTTCTCTTTGTTTATGACCGTTTTACCAGTTTTTTCATTTTGCTTCCTCTCAGCATCTATGACTGTCTTTCTCCATTTTTCTGCCAAGGCTTTTCTCTCTCTTGCCCTCAATCTCTGTGCCTCTGTCTCCTCTCTTGCAATTAATCCTTGTCTCCTCTCATGCAATAAATCCTTCTCTCTATCTGTCCCTCAATCTATGTCTGTATGTCTTTGTCATCCTTTCTGTCATTCTCTACCTGAGCTTCTTAGTAGGAGGAAAAACAACAACAACAACAAAAAACCACACAATGCTTCCTGTTTCTTACTTTTGCTCATGTATCTTTTCTGTGGATGAGCAAGGGTTATCTCTTACTGTCCATTGTTTAGTAGAACAGCAACCTTAAACTGCTCGACACTTCCTATAACGTGGATGTTCTGATTGAGAAGGGAGGAATACTGTGCAACAGAAAAAATGCAGCCGAGCAGCAGGGAGGAAGAAGAGTTTGTGAATGAATCCCAGAAGAGGGTCAGCTCTTCCTTTATCCCTCAGCCACCAAGTGGGAGCTTGCTCTCATCTGCTTTGCTTCTGCCCTCATTCTTCTGTGAAAGCCCAGGCCTGAGAAGACCCTACACTGATTGTTTGGATGGGTGTTTGAATCCCTTCTATGACTGGGCTTCATTGCTGCCCTAAGAAGACAGACCTAGCTCTGTGCTCATTCCTCTAAGAATCTGCATTTTCGGCCATTGCCTTATTAACCTGTGGTCTGGCCATGTGTTCTTTGAGCTATGGCCAGGCCATGTTTCCCTAGGTTTTGGCCCCTTCCTTTACCTTGGAGAGGTTAATCTCCTTTCTCTCTCTCTCTAATTTACTTTCTAAATAAACTATATTTTCCAGTTAAAAAAAATCTGCATTTTCTATGAAAAGGTCAGAAAATACTAAACAATTTAAAAAGGTTGGACACAGTAGGACCAGGGTTAAGTGTACAAAAACAATATGTGGCTTTGAGAATCAGAAATATCAGCAGCAATTGCTGTGGCCCGGCTTCTGTCTCTTGGCAACTATCACATTCATCTCTACAGGCTACAGATGGCACCTCTTGTGCTTTCCTCCCACAGCCAGAATTTGGTCATAGGTGAGGTCTCTCTTCCCTCTGACCCCACCCCTTCCACACCAGATCTGATGCTAGTAGGACCATGCCTTTCCTTGTGTGTCCTTGTGCTAGAGTTTCTGTTTCCACTGGCTTCTTCCAGCTTCATGCCTCCTGCCACCCTTTATTGATAGGTCTGGCTGTACCTCTCGAGTTTGCTTGCTGGAAAGGGTAGTCATCTGATGATGGATTTTAGTGAACAGTAACCCAGGTTCCCACCCACCCAACATCAGCATTTCTTCTTAGAGTCCAGGAGGGGGAAGAGAAACCAAGATACTGATGATCCTTATCTCAATGGAGGACTGTGCATTGAAGACCACCATCTCTTTGTCCTGGCCTCACCTCCCCCAGAGCTAGCAGAAGAGGAGCCCACAGCTTCTCTCTAGTCTTTCTTTTTCTTTTCTTTTTTTTGAGTTGGAGTCTCACTATGCCACCCAGGTTGGAGGGCAGTGGCACGCTCACAGCCACTGTGGCCTCGACCTGCTGGGCTCAAGTGATCCTTCTGCCTCAGCAAGTTGCCCAGGGTGGTCTTGAATCTGTGGGCTCAGGAAATCCTCTCACCTTGGCCTCCTAAATTGCTGAGATTATAGGCGTGAGCCCCCACGCCTGGCCCTCTCTAGTCTTTTAAGCCGAGAGTGGAATCGCCCCTGGCGACAGGCTCACCATCACAACACGTCTTGGTCCCCCTGGTTTCCTTGTGCCCGGGGACAGGTGGGTGGGGCCAAGGTTGCAGTACATCGCTGACCAGAATTTGGACACCCAGTGTGATGCTCATGGCACCCACAGTGACCAGCCCAGTTCCACCAAGAATAACCAGAGCAAGAGGCACCTGATGGCGCTGCCGGAGCAGCCACAGACTCATCCACCCCAGTGGTACCAGGCGGAAGAGGGCCAGGGTGACCAGGGTGGCCCAGCTGGTCAGGCTGAAGGCCAGGGATGGATCCTGGTGAGAAAGTAGTAGCAACTTCCGCAGATGCAAGCAGGCTGAGTTTAGCTCCAAGAGCAGAGACACCATGGAGAAGCCCACGTAGTGGCCAGACAGAACAGTAGTGCTGAGGCAGGTCACTACCTAGGAACCAGGGTGAGAGGTCAGAGGATCTCCATGACCTGCCACTCATCGTATTCTAAGAACACAGTCCTTAAGAAAAGGGCTCCCGACCCACCCACTAACTCACCCAC
>NW_007259924.1:307527-314752 GCF_000164805.1 Carlito syrichta
TTTTTTTTTTTTTTTTGAGCCGGGGTCTCACTAGGTCACCTAGGCTGTAGTGCAGTGGCATGCTCACAGCCATGGCAGCCTCGATATGCTGGGCTCAGAGATCCTCTCGCCTCTGCCTCCCAAAGTTCTGGGATTACAGGTGTGAGCCACCATGCCCGGCCTTATTCTTACCCTTATCTTGACAGCCTTCCATAAGATGGAATCAGCCTTGGCTTAGAGAGGGGTTGTCTCACCTGGGGCTGCAGTAATCTGCATAGTGCCCCCCAACTTCCATTCCTGGCACCCCACGTACTATACCAGGGCTCCCCTGTCTTGGTAAACCTCTGTATTCAAGATTTCTGTGATTCGTTGGACACCTGTGGGGGATTCATGCTCCCAGCTGTGGCCAGCACCAATCCCCTCCCCCAGTTCAGGTAAGATTGGGAGGATCAAGCATCAGCTGGGGTCAGCGACTCTCCCGGAAATCAGAAGACAGAAAGCTGAGGACAGGCTGGGAACCCCAGGTTGGTCAGATCTCCCCTCCTGTCTGGCTTCTCCCCTCACAGTCTCACCACTAAATGGTGACAGAGGAGATCCCAGGCTTGGCCCAGAGTCTGGTTCCACAGCATGTCAGTTCCATCTGCCAGGAAATAACCTGTGGGCATGGGGGAGTGGGAGGAAGTGAGGGTTCTCCAGAGTAGGTGCACAGCTTAGGGAGGATTTCTAGCCCCACCCCTTTCCCAGTTCTTCAGTTTCCCGCAGTAAAACCTCCAGAAACCTGTAACCCCTGTGGGGCAGGGGGAAAGGACCTGGAATTAGAGCTAAGGTTGCCCCCAGTGCCTCACCCTTCCCTGCAAACTCACCCACAGACACAGCCACCAGCACTAGGGCCCAGGGCGGGTGGCCATGAATCGGGTCGGCAGCCATATGAGGGTACAGCGACAGCCTGGGAGATATGGGGGGCCGTGGTCAGACTTTTGAAGACCAGGGCCCACTCTCCGACTGTGCCCCCTCCCACCCATCCACGCCCTCATCCCAGTCTCACATTCTGAAGCTCTTGCATCAGTTCTGCAGATGCTCGCCCGGTTCCTCAGCCTTCCACCCCTCGCCGTCTCCCACCTGCCTCTGGAGCCCCCAAGCCCCGTACCCGAGCAGCGCCCCGGTTCCCGTGAGCAGGCTGTGCACCAGGGAGACACAGATGTTCCGCCACTTCCAACGGTGCTGAGCAGCAGATCCCGGCGTGGGCAGCAGCTGCAGCCCCCAGTGCAGACCTCGGAACGCCGCGAAGGAGGAGCCCGTCACGAGGAGCCCCGAGGGCGTCGTGGCTTGGCGGGCCGGCCAGGTCCGGATCGGTCCCTGAGGCCGCTGCGCTCCCGGCCCCGACGCCGCCAGGGCCCCCAGCGGAGACCGTGCTCTGCTTCCCGGCAGGGCTGGCTCCCTGGGCTCCCCTACCCGCCCCGCCTTCGGAATCTGCAGGAACTTTTCCCCGGCTTGTCCACGCCCCGGGCGCTGGGCTGGGCGGCGATTGGAGCGGCTGTGGGGCCACCGCCCCTGGAGTCTCGGCCACCGATCGCGTCCCGCCCCAGCCCGGGATAGCTGCTGGGGGGTCCCGGACACCAAAACGCGCGAGGGAGCTCGGGGGCGGGGGCTTCCGGGAGGCTAATAGGGGTCTTCCCCACCTCCGTGTGTCCTGGTCCTCCGAATTCCAGAAATGGGTCGCTAATCTAACCTCACCGGACACTCTTGGGGCCACACCCCACGAACTCTCACCTCCTCTTCCCTATTCGCACACCTCTCACCTGCCGGTCTTCCGCCTACCCACCGTCAAAGCCCTGAAGGCAGAGGCAAGCGCCAGCCCTCTCCCTCTAGCTGGGGCCTCTCCGCCGCCCCGCTCCGCCCTTCCCTCTCAGCGTCCGTCGTGGGGGAGGGGGCGCCTCACTTCCTTGAGCCACCTCTTCTGCCCCACGAGGTTTCCAGGCCCTTAACATATCCCAGCAAGCCCCTAATTCCAGGAACCCTGTCCTCTTACATAGAACCTCTTCAATAGAACAGCAGCCCCCCCGTCTCGGAGAAGCGACCCATTGGGGATCCCCCACAAGGATTTTTTTTTTCTTTTTTGGCCCCACAGAGGATCCTTATTAGAAACGAGAGGCAAAAGGGAATCACCACTCTATCACTACCTCCTCCCGCCGGGGCCATGGTACCTACTGGGTGGGAAAGAGAATGCCTTTTTCAATCTGAGGGCAAGGGTAATACAGGCTCCCTTGGAGGGTGGGCAGAATCAAAAGAGAAAAACAAAGACCTACCGTGCTTTCAGCAGCAGGACTGTTAGGACTCTAGACCCCTTCAGCCTTAAGAGGAAAATCCTCCCCCACCCCTCACCCCCTTTCCAGTGACAGGCTTTTACTGTTTTTCCTTCCGTCTTACTCCACTCCACACCTCTTTAGCTGGCTGACAGCCAGCAATTCAGAGAGCTGTTTCCTGTGCGCGGAGAGGCTGGATTCTAGCTACTTCCAAAGAATTAAGTACATAAACCAACAGGCGCCCCAACCAAACATTCTCACCAAAGGACTGGGGTTTTCCCTTCATTTTTCTACACCCACATACCCAAAGGTTTAAAAAATTACATTGATCTTTTAAACTATATTTATTATATGAAAGTAATATACAATTAATGTAGAAAATTTGGAAATTACAGAAAAAAACAAAGAGGAAAATTACGATTACTTTATGCCACCATCCAAAATTAAACCACTATTAACATTTTAGTATATCTTAAAAGTCTTTTTTATCTGCTTATGTATACAGGTATACACCCATATTTTAAAAAACAAAATTGAGAGCACATAACATGCACTATTTTTATAACCTTTTTAATATTCAAAGAGCATTTTTCTTTCGAGTCAAATGTTCTTCTTTATGACTTTTAATGGCTGCACAGTACTCCACCACCATCTGGATGGATATACAATAATTTACTTAAGCAACACCCTATTGCAAATTTTCATTACAGCAGAAAAGGAATGAATTCCCAATCAAACAGTTGCTTCCCATTTTTCTCTATTGCAGTGCTGTGATGAACATCTTATAACAAAATCCTTAATTATTTTCTTAGGATAAATTCCCAAACACAGAATTAGTAGGTCAAAGGACATGGAAGCTTTTAGGGTATGCAATACATTATTACTAGACTGTCATCCCAGAAGGCTGTACCAATTTATACTCCCACATGCAATATATGAGAGTGTTATTTCAATAGTCTTTTGCCAATATGGGTCTTATTTTTTTCTGTTATAGTTTGCTAAGGGAATAATTCTTTCAGCTATACTTGCCTTTATTTAATTACTAATGAAGCATACTTCTTTTTTCCCATGGTTTCACCCAATTTAATTTCTTTTATGAATTTTCTATGTATGTCCTTTTGCAGCTGGCTCTTGGTCCTTAAGGCTGCTTATATAAAAATTACAGGCTGGGGAAGAGGTGGAAGTAGGATGGTGCAGCCACAGGATACCCTATAGTCCCACATCTCTGAAGGAGGCAGAAAGACGAGATAAATGGTGAGAGTAGAAGATGGCTGGAAGCTTGACGTTGATAGAAGCTGGCTGTTCTCCCTCCTTCTGGGGTACTCCTGGCCTCTATGGGCCCCTCTGCTGGCTGCTCATACAGAGCCTTGTGTTCTCCAGGCCTGGTCCTTCACTAGTCTCTGTGTTCCCAGGCTGCCCTTCCTCACCTCTGCTCCATGATGGGTGAAGATGGCAGCGCCACATATCAGGGCTGGAGGGAGACACTGTGGCCAGTGAAGCAAGGAGAGGAAGAAAGGACGGAGGCAACATCCAGGGACAGAGTGATCTTTGTTGCAGCCTATGAGTGGCCTCAGTCTACCCACCCCCTCTGCTGCTGTCCACACACATCCTGCCCTCAGCTTAGCGTACAGAGGGGCTGGGTTCCATGGTCTACTCTCCCCTACACTTTTCAGTTTCTCATAAATGGAGAATAAGATAAAGCTCCCTGATACACTCCCTGTTGTGTCACCAAATACAACAAATGGCTTCCTGTAGCCCCTGAGAGAGAATGAATCAGGAGATGGAAGTGACAGGCTTACACTGCTTGACACCCAAAAGGGGGGCCACATCCCATAACCCATCTCCCCTGGTTTCTGAAGGGGAGACTCTCCTGCCTACACAGGCCTGAGCTGAATATCACACACCATCCTGGAAAGCACAGTGAGGGAAGATGCAGAACAAGCAGTAGCTAGAATCCCAGCAGGAGCTGTCGTCCTGCTTTGGATCGCAGGGGAAGCCTTGAGCCACCTTTGCACGGTAGAGACTGAGCCCCTACTAGGCCCTTGCATTGTCTAACTCTAACCTCTCCCTCCACTCCCCACCCTCCCCAGATCCAGGGTTATGGTGTCAGGAATCTGGGAGGGACAACAGCTTATGTGAAAAGGTGTTTTATGGCCGGGCATGGGGGCTCACGCCTATAATCCCAGCACTCTGGGAGGCCGAGGTGAGAGGATTGCCTGAGCCCAGGGGTTCGAAACCAGCCCCGCAAATTGGCAAGACCTTGTCTCTACAATAAATCAAAAAATTAGCTGGGCATGGTGGTGCTTGCCTGTAGTTCCAGCTACTTGGAAGGCTAAGGCAGAGGGATCACCTGAGTCCAGCAAGTCAAGGCTGTGGTGGCCATGAGCATGCCACTGCACTCCAGCCTGGACAACAGAGTGAGACTCCAACTAAAAAAAAAAAAAAAAAAAAGGTGTTTTGTGGGGGAAAAGAACCCAGGCTCTGAGTCTACACAGGTGGGGCTCTGATTCCTTCATGCACACTCATCTGTGTGATTCCCCATCTCACAGGTTGAGAAGCTGAGATAGGAAATCTAAGAGTCCCAGATCTAGGTAAGTCGTCCTGAATCTAGAGTGCTCCAAGGAAATACAGGGAAAGTAAGAGCAGAGGGATGACTACTCTCTTCTCTGAAGAGTAAACTTACTTTTGTACCTCATCTGGAAAGTTCAGTAAAGAATAGGATATAAGAAGGGTCAAAAAGGAAATCTGGATAAAGAAGTAGATAGTTTTCTTCTCTCCACTACTCCCCATTGTCGCATAAAGACCAAGTAACCTTGTGTTGTTCAAGCCTTCTATTCCCCAATTCAGCCAATGTCTCTGATCTAAAACTGCTCCCTTGCTGGGTCAGCCTAGGAGAAGGCTCTCCAACCGAGCAAGGTTTCTGTTCCCAAAAGGTATCATCACTCCTGCTGTTCAGACCTTTCCAGCCCCATGTCTGTCACCTTCCAGATGATGTAGAAAGCAACTCCTCCTCCTCTTCATCCTTGAAGCCAGGGGCAGAGGGCAACAGTTCTTCAACTGGCAGCTTTAGCTGGGTCAGGACATAAAGCTTGCCACTGAAGAACTACTGCGGCTCAGCCAGGTGAGGATGTGAGAGGACTAGGCTCCTAAAAAGAAGGGAAAGAAAAATGGGAAAGATCTGAGCAGGGCCATGTCACAGGGACCCTGTCCCACCAGCCTTTAAACAATTGCCCCAACAGACCTTCAACCTGTTAATTTCAGTGAGAAGCAAGAGGCAGACTTTCCTTACTTCTCTTTCCAAAACTAAAGCCTACAGAAACCCAGTCAAGCTTTCAAACCACGCCCCCAACCCCCACCTCAGCCTCCAGAGAGGGCATTCAGAGAGGGTAGGGTCTGGGACCCTGGACACATCCTACCAGTCACTCAGGTACTAGGTGTACCTCGGGTCCAGAAATGTGAGTTCAGTGGTCAGTTCAACTGACTTGTTCCCAGGGAGTTCAGCTGAAAGAAGAGTCCTGGGGGCCTAGACTAGGGAAGCGTGAAGAAGGGAGGAGGTCTAGAGTTTGGAAGAAAGTCAGCAGAGGCTCCTGAGACCGTGAGGGAGAGGACAGCAGACCAAAGGCTGGAGGGGAAAGAGGTATGGGCAGGGTGGCTGGGCAGTTTCCCCAGGACTCTCAGATGCCAGGCATTCCGCTTGCGCATTCCGGGTACATCTGGTATGAATTCCAGGCTGTCTGCCGGCCCCTCCATGTCTGAACTTTGTTCCAAGTTCCAAGCCCCGCCCCCACAGTTCCAACGCATGAATCAGCAGGAAAAGCCGGGGCCCTGCAGCATGGCCCAAGGAGGGGGTTGGGGGCGTGGCAGGCTTCAGGGCTGTGAGTTGGGGAGGGCGGGTCTGTGATGACACTCAGTCCAAGGGCATGGCCCAGGCCAGACTGAGGGGCCAAGGTGGTCTTGCCTTGGGATTTCCATACTCAGATGGGAATAAAGATTGGGGATGGGTGGGGTTCTGATTCTGAAACTCTCTTGGGAGGCATAAACTTAGAGGTATCTTCCTTCCCCTAGATGACCAGTCCAAGTCTGTCCAACTCCCCTCTGTCTGAGATGGCTGTGTTCAGCCCACAGGACTCAGCAGCTGCTGACAGTCTGTGCCAAGCAGGTGCCCTTGGCTGCAGGGCGGGGTGGGCCCAGGGCACTGACCCTCTGACCAGCTGCTCCATCAACCCTTTGGCACTCTGACAGCTCCTAGCCTAGTCTGACAGCCAGGATGACAGGCCAAATGAGTTGGAGGCTGGAACTAGGGCCGAGAGAGGTGGGGGCGATATCCTAGCTGAAGGCCTCGGGGAGGGGCCAAGAGTTGGCCGGGAGGTGGGGAGAGAGGGAGCCCAGTGATGACTAACCAGGCGCCCCACCCAGCCAGCCGGCTTCCCAGGCAGTCAGGGCCAGGCCTGGGCTAGGGGCCTCACAACCGGACAGGCTGGGGGAGGTGCAGAGGTGACCTTCTCTCGGCCCAAGACCGCCAGTTAGGCTGGTGGTGGGGGGGTGAGTTTCCAGGCCCTCCTCTAGCCTGCTTCACTCCCCCCCCGCCCAGCAAACCGCGGTGAAACCCTAACCTTTGAGTTGCATAAGGCCCCCGCACCACCGCCCCCTACTCCTCTCCCCTCCCCCCTTACATAACATCCCCTGGAGGGAACGAGAGGAGGGGCCGGCCCGCCCAGCGACCCCTTCCCTGCCAGGGCGCTGAACTGGCCCTGACCCAGTGAGTGCCGATAGAGGCAAAAGCACCTCCCCGCTAGCCGTTCCGTTCAGATCCTCCCAGGCTAGATGGCCGGTTCCTGTATCCCCGGACCCGAGGGCGCCGGGATTAGACGCCCCCGGCCCTCCGGCCCCTAGCCTTCCCCCCAGCTACTCCGCCAGACCTTCCACCACGACTCCTGTCCGGA
>NW_007259924.1:314772-316137 GCF_000164805.1 Carlito syrichta
CCCCCTCTCTTCTCCCCGGAAGGGCAGGGTGTGGCCACCAGGACCCTACTTTCGCCCCGCACCCGTTACTACGGCCCCTCGCCCGTGTGACCAGGTCGCCAGCTCACACCCACCTGGTGCTGGGTGTGGGGGTTGCTGAGGGGAGGGGAGTAAATCACTGCGTCCGCTCCCCACGGCCGGCGGCGCTGTCTCTTCCTAGCGCCCAGCACACACCGGCTCCAGTCTCCGATCAGCTGGCGGCGTCGTGACGCACAAGCTGCGATTGCACTGCCCAGGGCCAATCACCGCCCACTGCTGGGCAGCGTGACCACACCCACTCGGGGGCGCCAGCACCTCGCCCTGGTCCCGCCTCTCCGGGCGTCTCGGTTCTGATTGACAAGGAGGCCATCCCTTCGCCTGGCGGAATCGCGCTAAGCCACACCCACCAACTCACCGGCTGACCAATAGATGAAAAGGCGTGGCCCAGTCCTACGCGTAAGCGACTTGCTTGGAAAAGCGCTACGTCAAACGAGTCCTAAAGAGCAGAAGAAAGTAAAGGCGTGTGTGTTTGCAATGCATACTGGTTAATGTAGTTCTTGGTCTGACACGCTCGTTCCCAGAATCCAGAGCGCTCTGTGAGTTGGCATTTTTAAACTCATCTCTGAATCCATCCCCGTGAAGTCCTTAAAGGGCTACAGCCCCTCCTTTTTGGAGCTGTGAGTGCTTCTTTTAGACAACCCCCAAACTGATTTGCTAGCCTCTGCAGGAGGTTATAGCTTTCTAAGGAAAGGTGGGACAGGCGAAGGAGCAGAAGTGGGCAGAACTGAAGGTGGAAATCATCCCCCAACGGAGCAGAGACTCTTGCGTTGGAGAACTCCTGAGGCTTTGTGGGGAGAGAGGATTGCTCACCTCTCCCAGCCCCAGCTTTCACTGGAGAGATCTATTTCACTCCTTCCTGGGGGCTCTTCCTAACCAGAGGACCCTTTTCTTGTAGATATCTCGTCCAAGTCGCAGAAGAACCCCAGAGCCTCTCAACAAGTAGCTTCCTAACGAAAGACTCATAGCACAGTCTTCACCTTAGAGTAGAGGTAAGGCTTCTGGTTAGAAATTGGGGAAGGGCCGTACCAAAGTGCTACTGGTCAGCAGCCCCATCCTGTGATTAACCCCGCATTCCGTCCCGCCCTCCAAAGCTCTTCACTGACTCAGGCCTACTTAGGGAAGAGATTTCAAAGGTGGAGACCAATGAGGAGACTGCTACTTCCCCAGGGGCCAATCAGAGTCTAGAGGTGCGGGGGATGGGCAAAAACTGAAATGAACCCAATGACTTGGCAAAAGCAGCTGATCTGCTTTTTTTAAAGCGGCAAGCCTGGGACCTACCGCTCCCCC
>NW_007259924.1:316304-317847 GCF_000164805.1 Carlito syrichta
TCACTCCTCCCTCCCACCGTCCCCCACCAGAAAAACATATGGCTCCAAATAGGTGGTGAGGGTCACTGAACCAAGAGATGAACTTGGAGTTTAAGATAGTTCCTTCTGTGTGAAATAGGGCTCCACCATGTAATTGATAAGATTCTTTGGAGCTCCAGAATTCTGAGCCTGTGTTCAGAACATTGTGCCTTTAAGGAGACTTCCTGCCTTCCTGCCCAGTAACAGCTGATTGTTGGAAAGTGTGACCTCTGGGGACGAATCAGCTGTTACCACATCCTCCTCCTTGCCTGCCCTCCTCCATCCCCTTATCCACCCCCCCTCCCAGAATAGTGAGGGAAGGAAGAAAATGGAACCCCAAATTTAGGGGACATGATTGCATGATCTTTTTTTTCTCCATCACTCTTTCTCCTCTCCACCCCAACTCCCAACCGCTCCTTCAGAGGTTCTGGGCTTGGAACGAGAGGTATTTCCTGTCAGCACAGTCAGCTCAGCCTTGTCCTCCCTGGTCTAGGGGGGAGGCCAGTATTGGGGAGGCCCAGAATAGCGGCTGGCTGGGTGTGTGAGTACTCCAGGAGTGGGTACTGGGGAAGGCACCGTGAAGCTGAGGACTGAGCCCAGGGGAAAGGAATGGCTGTGAAGAGCAAACCCTAGGGGTTAGAACCCTGCTACCCAGGCCAGCTGCCCCTTATGCCCTGCTCAAGCTGTCCTGGTCTTTCTCAGACAGGGCACTGCTAAGGGAATCCTCCTGGCTTTGCCCATTCACTCCATTTCTGACTGTTCTCACATGCCACCTGCTCCTTTGAATGCCGTATTTTTTACTTTCAGCAGTACCTTGCCCACATGACTGCACCCCACAGCAAGAGTGTTAACTGGAGCTACTCCAGGACTGCAGATGGAACATACTAGCCCTAGAAACCAGGGGCATTGGCTAGGAAGTCCTGCAGGAAGACCTCCGTAAATATTTTGCCCCAACCCTGAGTTGGGAGTCAGGGTCACTCCAGGACAAGCTTAGTGTGAAGTCCCAGGACTGACTTGGCAAGGCTGGAAGAAATTGAGCAGGGCCTTGGCCAAGCTTGGAAGAAAGAGAAGTCTCACCAGCTGCCCCATTCTCCATTATCCTGAGCATAGAAATCCCATCCCCTTCCCACTCAAGGCCCTCGGGGTGGCCCTTTTCTATTTTGTTCTGCTCACTGACATTCCCCATCCCTCCAGGCCAAAAGCACAGGCTCTGAGTTCAGGATTTCTCAGCCTCAGCACTACTGACATTTTAAGTTGGATAATTTCTTGTCGTGGGAGGGCTGCCCTGTGCACTGTACGATGTTCAGCACTGTTCACGGGCACTACCCTAGATGTCGGCAGCAGCCCTCCTGTCACCAGTTGTGACAACCAAAAGTGTTTTGTATAATCTTCACGAAAACCACAGCCCTTTAAAGAATATGTGTGTGTGTGTGTGTGAGTGGGGCATTTGTAACAAAATCCACCACACAGAAAAAATTAAATAACTACTCAAGTACCCTACAATTATTATGCTACTGTCTATTTT
>NW_007259924.1:318488-320426 GCF_000164805.1 Carlito syrichta
CTTTGGGAGGCTGAGGTGAGTGGATTGCATGAGCCCGCGGGTTCGAGACCCGCCTGGGTAGTGAGACCTCATCTCTACAATAAATCAAAAAATCACCAGGCTCGGTGGCTCATCCTGTAATCCTGCGCCTTTGGGAGGCTGAGGTGAGTGGATTGCCTGAGCCCGCGGGTTCGAGACCCGCCTGGGCAGGCGAGACCTCATCTTTACAATAAAATCAAAAAATTAGCTGGGCATGGTAGCACGCGCCTGTAATTCCGGCTACTTGGAAGGCTGGGGCGGAAGGATCACCGGAGCCCAGCAGGTCGAGGCTGTAGTGACAAAGTAAGACTCCAGTCTGGGTGACAAAGTAAGACTCTAACTCAAAACAGAAAAACAATAAATCAAAAAATCAGCCGGGCGTGGTAGCGCATGCCTGTAATTCCGGCTACTTGGAAGGCTGAGGTGGAAGGATCACCGGAGCCCAGCAGGTTGAGGCTGCGGTGATTGGGAGCAGCCACTGCACTCCAGTCTGAGCGACAGAGTAAGACTCCAACTCAAAAAAAAAAAAAAAAATTAGCTGAGTGTGGTGACGTGTACCTGTAGTTCCAGCTAATTGGAAGGCTGAGGTAGAAGGATAGCCTGAGCCCAGCAGATCAAGGCTGTGGTAAGCCATGATGGTGCCACTGTACTCCAGCCTGGGCTGGACAGAGTGTGGTTCCAACTCAAAAAAAAGAAAGAGGGAAAGAAAACACCTAGCACAATACCTGACCCACTGGCCCACAGTTGGCACTAAATGTTAGCTTCCTGCACTTTTCTCCCTGCCAGATCAGCAAGAGCTGACCTCAGTCAGCATGAGTTGACTGCTGGGGCAGCTGCGGCCTCCTTCCCTGACTATCCAAGACATGACCTCTTGGAATCCCAGTATTGAGGTTGGCCAAGGGGAGTGGCTACTTTGGCCCTAGATTCCCCAAAGCCCAAGGGTGCTTGAGTTGGAATTCAGGGGGAGCTCTTGTGGAAGGAGGGAGAGGGAAATTTAGGAGGAGAGCTGTTGCAGAACATTATTTCTTAAGATGTGACCTGGAGTTTGCTCCATCAAAATTGCCTGGGTTGCTTGTTAAAAATTCCTGAGTCTCACATCAGACTACTGAATCAGAATTATTCCCTAAGGTTTGACAATCACTTTTCTATGGCTCAGATCAGGGGAGGTGTTGATGCCCTGAAAATCCTAGTGCTTCAGTTCCTAGTATTGCAAGAACAACTCAATTGTAGGGAGGGAAAGGAGAATTATAGAGTACCGTTAGGTACACTCAAGGTCACTGCTGCAGTGTAAAGCCAACACCACTAGAGGGCAGAGAACACACAGACTTGCAGAAAAAAGTAGAGCCTGTTCAGTCTAGGTACACTGAGACCAGAGCACAGAACAGGTAGACCCAGTTCTATTGGTACTAAAAGGTGGGCACTACTTCTTGACCATCAAAACACATCCTTTGGTTTCAGGTATTTGTATCAAAGTTGGCGATAAGAGATTGTCACAGGGCATCTCATTCCCCAGGTGAAAAAACAATAGTGCACAGTCAAGGGGTACAGAGAACACAAGTTTTAGAATGAGATAGGCCTGGGTTTGAATCTTTGCTCTACTGCTTTAGTTTCTTACATGACCTTGAGCCAAATTACCTAAGGCAATCAGTCAGCTTCCTCATTCAAAAATGGACATGCAAATATCTTCTTAGTGTGGGCACAGTGGCTCACGCCTGTAATCCCAGCACTTTGGGAGGTGGAGGATTGTCTGAGCTCAGCAGGTTGAGGATGCAGTAGCCATGAGCATGCCACTGCACTCTAGCCTGGGTGACAGAGTGATACATACATATATATATTCTTTTTTTTTTTGAGTTGGAGTCTCACTCTGTTGCCCAGACTGGAGTGCAGTGGCTGCTCCCAGCCACTGTAGCCTCGACCTGA
>NW_007259924.1:320750-327164 GCF_000164805.1 Carlito syrichta
TTTTTGATTTATTGTAGAGATGAGGTCTCACCAAGTTGCCCAGGTGGGTCTCGAACCTGCGGGCTCAGGCAATCCACTCACCTCAGCCTCCCAAGGCACGGGATTGCAGGCTGAGCCATCGAGCCCAGCTCATATATATGTTCTTAAAAGGGTTGTGGTTGTGGTGAAGATTATACAAAAGGCATTCAAAATGCTTAGTAGGTGACTGGCTCCTGGTAAGTGCTCCATAAATGTGGGTATAAGTTGTTTGGGTTTTTTTTTTTTTGAGTAGTAGTCCCACTCTGCCATCCAGGCTGGAGTGCAGTGGCATGCTCATGGCCACTGCAGCCTCAACCTGCTGGGCTTAGGTGATCCTTCCACTTTAGCCTTCTGAGTAGCTGGAACCACAGGTGCATGCCACCACACCTGGCTAATTTTTTATAGAAATGAGGTCTCACCAAGTTGCCCAGGCTAGTCTCAAACCCCTGGGCTCAGGCAGTCCTCTCACCTCCATCTCCTAAAGTGCTGGAATTACTAGCGTGAGCCACCATGCCAGGCTGTGTGTAAGTTATTACTACTCAAAGTCACATGATCAAGCACACCAGAGATGCCAGCTGCCCTTCAAGAAAGAGAAGACAGATCATGGCTGAGCTGTTTCTGTTTTCTCTCTTACTAGGCCTTTAATTTTTCTTAAGTGCCTTTGTGGGACCCTCACCAAACTCCTACAATAGGAAAACTCTCCTTCTAGGAGTGAGACTCAAAAAAATAGAGCCAAGGCCAGGTGCAGTGGCTTACACCTGTAATCCCAGCACTTTGGGAGGTGGAGGCAAGAGGATTACCTGAACCCAGGTTCCAGACCTGCCTGGGCAAGCTGGGGAGATCGTGTCTCTATAATATATAAAAAAATTAGCCAGGCATGGTGGCGCATGCCTGTAGTTCCAACTACTTGGAAGGCTGAGGAAGAAGGATCACCTGAGCCCAGCAGGTTGAGGTTGTGATGGCTGCAAGCATGCCACTGCATTTCAGGCTGGGTGATAGAGTGAGACATGGACTAAAAAAAAACCCCACAAAAAACAGAAAAAACCCACAGCCAGTGGTTTCATTGTAGACAATGGCTTTTCTGTCCTGCAAATGAGTCAGAACTAAGACCCCTTAAAGGAAACATGTTTTGGTGCCAGTTCTCTGGTTTCTGTTCCCTATCCTGTGCTGAACCCTCCCCCCAGCCACAAGACATCTGCAAGGCTCTAACCACAGCTGGCAGGCTCTGTGGCACACCAGAGGCAGATCTTTAACAGGAAATCTTGGGGGAACATTTCCTCCCAAGAACTCCAGGCCTCTGGGCCTGGGCCACCTTTCTCCCTCAGATGGCCTGGAATTTATATATCATCTATGTCTATGCCTATGTTTGTATCCATAGCTATATAAAAGGCTTGAAAGGGCTGTCAGGAGGGAAGCCTCCAGGGCAGAAAGAAGTCTGGGCACCAGCTTCTAAGCCTCTATTCTGCCACTCTGTCAGGCCTCTTTGCTTAATTATCATCCGTAAAATAAAAACTAATTGTCTTCCCTACCTCACAGAATGCTGTGAGGGACAAATAGAATGTTACTGACGAAGTGCTTTGGAAAATTGAAAAGCTTCTTCGTTTAGGTGGCATGGAGTCGATGAGGGGACTTGATGTCAAAAGTCCCCGTTCTGCCATTGGTTGTGCAGCTAACACTTTCTTAAAGGCTGGCATCTCTGGGAAAAGCCTCCCTAGATCCGAGTTCTGGCGCGTTCTGGGGGGCGCAGGAGGGCAGGGAAAGTCGGCAACCTTTCCAGCGAGCCGCCTGGAGTCCCTGCCAGCCCCCTGAGGAAGCTAAGCCGGGACCAGGCCCGGACAGCGCAGTGGGAGGGAGGGCGCCGAAGCCCGAGGGCGGTGGCGCCGGCAGGAAGCAGGGTCCCGCCCGGCCTTCTCGAGCCACGTGCGGTTGTTTCCGTGCCGGGGCGATCACGTGACCCGCGTCAGCTGACCCGTCACGGTGGAGCCCGGCGCTGGCGCCCTGCAGCCCTGGCCCGGCCGCGCCCGGAGTGCAGGACCTTGCGGAGGGGTAAGCCTACCCCTCTCCCTCCCCCCCGCGTGTCGCCTGCTCACCTCAGCCACCTCCACCCCAACCCCGGTTCCTCGCCCATTCCAACCCTCCCGGTCTAGCACCCCGGAAGCCATCGCGAGGAGGGCCGTGGCTGGGCTCAGCCCCGCGCTGCCCCCAGGCGGCCAGAGAAGATGGCCCAGGGGAGCAGGAGGCGGGAAGTCGCTCTTACCACCCCGGCGGAGGGCTGGGGCCCGCCCCCTAGCCCAGACATGATGGAACTGCTCCGGAGCGTGGAGAGGGACCTGAACATAGATTCCCGGCAGCTGGCTCCGGCCCCGGGGGGCTCCCATGTGGTGGCCCTAGTGCCCGCGCGCTGGCTGGCCAGCCTCCGTGAGCGCCGGCTGCCCCTGGGACCCTGTCCCCGGGCAGAGGGCCTGGGCGAAGCGGAAGTCAGGACTCTCCTGCAACGCTCTGTGCAGAGGCTGCCTCCAGGCTGGACGCGCGTGGAGGTGCACGGGCTGCGGAAACGGAGACTGTCCTACCCACTGGGCGGGAGTCCGCCCTTCGAGGAGAGGTCCTGCGGCCCTGAGACCCTCAGTCGCTTCATGCAGGAGGTGGCGTCCCAGAATTATCACAACCTGTGGCATCACGCATACCGCACTTATGGGCAGCCCTATAGTCATAATCCTGCCCCCTCAGCTGCCCTGGCCCTGGACTCAGTAAGACAGGCCCTGCAGAGGGTGTATGGTTGCTCTTTCCTGCCAATGGGTGAAGCTACTCCATGCCCCTCATATGCTAGAGATGGACCCAGCCCCCCTCGGGGCAGCCCTACCTGCCCCAGTCTTTTGCGAGCAGAGGCCCTGCTGGAGTCGTCAGAGATGCTGTATGTGGTACACCCTTATGTGCAGTTCTCCCTGCATGATGTGGTCACCTTTAGCCCTGCCAAGTTGACCAACAGCCAAGCCAAGGTGCTCTTCATTCTCTTCCGTGTGCTGAGGGCCATGGATGCCTGTCACCGCCAGGGGCTGGCCTGTGGGCCCCTGTCTTTACACCACATCGCTGTGGATGAGAAGCTTTGCAGTGAGCTCCGATTGGACCTGAGTGCTTATGAGAGGCCCAGGGAGGATGAGAATAAGGAGGTGTCTGGAGCAAGGAATGGAGAGGGCATTGCATCTGGAGGGGCAGGGGGAGGGCAGCCTGGGCATCCCACCTGTCAGGAGGAACTTAGGAGCCTTGTGCTAGATTGGGTCCATGGCCGCATCAGCAACTTCCACTACCTCATGCAGCTGAATCGGTTGGCGGGTCGGCGGCAGGGGGATCCCAACTACCACCCAGTACTGCCCTGGGTGGTGGACTTTACCACGCCCCATGGGCGCTTCCGAGACTTGCGCAAGTCCAAGTTCCGCCTCAATAAGGGGGATAAGCAACTGGACTTCACATATGAGATGACACGGCAGGCATTTGTAGCAGGTGGTGCAGGTGGCGGGGAGCCACCTCATGTTCCTCACCATATCTCAGACGTGCTGTCTGACATCACATACTATGTGTACAAAGCTCGGCGCACTCCCCGGTCGGTGCTCTGTGGACATGTCCGAGCGCAATGGGAACCCCACGAGTATCCCGCCAGCATGGAGCGCATGCAGAGCTGGACACCTGATGAGTGCATTCCTGAGTTCTACACCGATCCCTCTATCTTCTGCTCCATCCACCCTGACATGCCTGACCTGGATGTGCCGGCATGGTGCAGCTCCAGCCAGGAGTTTGTGGCTGCCCACCGAGCACTACTAGAGAGCCATGAGGTATCCCAGGACCTACACCACTGGATTGACCTCACCTTTGGCTACAAACTTCAGGGCAAGGAGGCTGTAAAAGAGAAGAATGTGTGTTTGCACCTGGTGGATGCCCACACTCACCTGACCAGCTACGGTGTGGTGCAGCTCTTCGATCAGCCACACCCTCAGCGCCTGGCTGGGACTCCTGCCCTTGCCCCCGAGCCTCCACTCATCCCCAGGCTGTTGGTTCAGACCATCCAGGAGACCACAGGACGGGAGGACTTCCCCGGACAGCTTCCAAATGGGGTGGGTCGGCTGGTTTTAGAGGCCACGCCCTGTGAGCCTGGCTGGACCAGAGACAGGCCGGTGGTGGGGGAAGATGACTTGGAGCAGGCCATAGAAGCTCTGGATTCCATCTCCCTCGCTGGGAAAGCAGGGGACCAGGTGGGCTCCTCCAGTCAAGCCCCCCCTGGCCTCCTGTCTTTCTCAGTGGCCTCAGCCTCTCGACCAGGCCGCAGGAATAAAGCTGCTGGAGCAGACCCTGGGGAGGGAGAGGAAGGGAAGATCCTTCTTCCTGAGGGCTTCAATCCTGTGCAGTCTCTGGAGGAGCTGGAGAAAACGGGCAACTTCCTGGCTAAGGGTCTAGGGGGCAGGTTAGAGGTGCCCGAGCAGCCTCAGGTCCCACCCACTGTACAGCTGCTGGACCTCTTCCATCGGGACATGCAGGCACTGGGCATCCTGTTGGCCGAGATGGTGTTTGCTACCAGGGTCCGGACACTGCAGCCTGACACACCTTTGTGGGTACGCTTTGAGGCAGTTCGGGGACTCTGCACACGCCATCCCAAGGAGGTCCCCGTATCTTTGCAGCCTGTGCTGGACACACTCCTGCAGCTGAGTGGACCTGAAGGCCCCACGGGAGCAGAGAGGGGCAAGCTGGACCCCCTCTTTGAGTACAGGCCTGTCTCCCAGGGATTGCCCCCACCCAGCCCAAGTCAGCTCCTCAGCCCCTTCAGCTCTGTGGTTCCCTTCCCTCCGTACTTCCCAGCACTGCACAAGTTCATCCTCCTGTACCAGGCAAGGCGCGTGGAGGATGAGACCCAGGGACGGGAGCTGGTGTTTGCTCTGTGGCAGCAATTGGGCACAGTGCTGAATGACATCACCCCTGAGGGCCTGGAGATCCTGCTGCCCTTCGTGCTGTCACTCATGTCTGAGGAGCACACAGCTGTGTACACGGCCTGGTACCTCTTTGAACCTGTTGCCAAGGCACTGGGCCCCAAAAATGCCAATAAGTACCTCCTGAAGCCTCTCATTGGTGCCTATGAGAGCCCCTGCCGGCTTCACGGTCGCTTCTACCTGTACACTGACTGCTTTGTGGCCCAGCTGATGGTGCGGCTGGGCCTGCAGGCCTTTCTGGTCCACCTGCTGCCCCATGTCCTGCAGGTGCTGGCTGGTGCAGAGGCCTCCCAGGAGGAAAGCAAGGGCCTGGTGGAGGCCGTTGAGGATGAGGAAAGCGGGCTCCCAGGGGCCACGCCCAGCTCCTGTGCCTTTGGGGAGGAGATTCCGATGGATGGGGAGGCTGCCACCTCCTCAGGCCTGGGGCTCCCAGATTACACATCTGGTGTCAGCTTCCATGACCAGGCTGACCTCCCTGAGACAGAGGACTTCCAAGCTGGGCTCTACGTGGCTGAGTCTCCACAGCCCCAGGAGGCTGAGGCCATGAGCTTGGGCCGGCTGAGCGACAAGAGCAGCACCAGCGAGACCTCCCTGGGCGAGGAGCGGGCAACAGACGAGGGTGGTGTCCCTGTGGACAAGAACAGCCTCAGGTCAGGTGACAGCAGCCAGGACTTGAAGCAAAGTGAGGGCTCAGAGGAGGAAGAGGAGGAGGAGGAAGGCTGTCTGGTGTTAGAGGAGGAGGGGGGGGAGCAGGTCGAGGTCACTGGGGCATCTGAGCTCACTCTGTCCGACACGGTGCTGTCCATGGAGACAGTTGTGGCCAGTGGAAGTGGAGGAGATGGAGAGGAAGAGGAGGAGCCACTTCCCGAACAGTCAGAAGGCAAAGAACAGAAGATCCTCCTTGGTAAGTTCTCGGGGTAGGGGGTGTTGGTCAAACACACCTCCTGCTTCTCCCCCCGCATTTGCTGAACACCTACTCTGCACCAAGCAGTAGATGGAGCTGCATCCACATGCAACACAGAGGTAGGCCTACCTTCATGGAGCTTATGTATAGCAGAGAAGATGTCACAGTGTAGACAGCCTTATGCAGACGTCATATGTTAGTGCTGTAAAGAACATGGCTGGGCCAGGCTCACGGTGGCTCACGTCTATAATCCCAGCACTTTGGGAGGCCTGAGAGGATTGCCTGAGCCCAGTGGTTTGAGAACAACCTGGGCAACTTGGCGAGATCTCGCCTCTACAATAAATCAAAAAATTAGCCAGGCATAGTGGCACACACTTGTGGTTCCAGCTACTTGGAAGGCTGAGGCAGAAGGATCACCTGAGCCTAGTAAGTTGAGGCTGTGGTGGTCGTGATCGTGCCACTGCTCACCAGCCTGGACTTCAGAGTGAGACTCTGACTCGGGGGGCGGGGGGGGGGGAA
>NW_007259924.1:327269-338339 GCF_000164805.1 Carlito syrichta
GGGGGGGGGGGGGGGGGGGGGGGGAAGAACATGGTGCTGGGTTGCTATGAGGTATGAAGGAATGGGAAATGGTGCTTTTCAGTCTGGTTTTCAGGGGTCAGAGAAGGCTTCCTTGAAAGTGGGGACATTTAGGCCTGGCGTGGTGGCTCATACCTGTAATCCCAGCACTTTGGGAGGCTGAGGTGAGAGGATTGCCTGGGCCCACAGGTTCGAGACCAGCCTGGGCAACTTGGCAAGACCTCATCTCTACAATAAATCAAGAAAAAGTAGCCAGGCATGGTGGTGCATGCCTGTAGTTCCGGTTACTTGGAAGGCTGAGGCGGAAGGATCACTGCAGTAGCTGTAAGTGTGCCACTGCACTCCAGCCTGGGTGACAGAGTGAGACTCCGACTCAAAAAAAAAACAACAACAAAAGAAAAAGGGACATTTGAGGTTCAAGTAGGAGTAGAAAGAAAGTAGGGAGGAGAAATGGTAGTCTAAAGTGGGAAGAGCCTTCCAGGCTGAGGGCACAATATACAAGACTCTGAGACAGTCATGGTCCATTAAAGAAAAGAAGCAGTGAAAGACCAGCATCGTGAGACTAAGAAAGTGGAGGGAGAAGCCAGAGGGGAGATAGCCAGGGCCTGGCTAGATCTCATTAAGGAGCTTGGGTAGACTTACTGAAATGGTAACTTTCATGAAAGTTTTTTTTTTTTTTTTTTGAGTTGGAGTCTCACTCTGTCGCCCAGACTGGAGTGCAGTGGCCGCTCCCGGCCACCGCATCCTCTACCTGCTGGGCTCCGGCGATCCTTCCGCCTCAGCCTTCCAAGTAGCCAGAATTATAGGCTGCGCTACCATGCCCAACTGATTTTTTGATTTATTGTAGAGATGAGGTCTTGCTGCCCAGGTGGGTCTCGAACCCGCGGGCTCAGGCAATCCACTTACCTCAGCCTCCCAAAGGCGCAGGATTACCGGCTGAGCCACTGAGCCCGGCTGAAAGTTGTTTTTTGTTTTTGTTTTAGATAGGGTTTGCTCTGTCACCCAGGCTAGAGTGCAGTGGCATGATCATACCTCACTGCAGCCTTGACCTCCTAGGCTCAAGCGATCTTGCTACCTCAGCCTCCAGAGTAGCTGGGACTACAGGCACACACAACTGTTCCTGGATTCGTTTTTTATTTTTTTTGCAGAGATGAAGTCTCACTTTGTTGCCCAGGCTGGTCCCGAACTCCTGGGCTCAAGCAATCCTTCCACCTTGGCCTCCTAAAGTACTGGGATTACTGGCATGAGCCATTGCACTTGGCCTGAAAGTCGTACATAAGGAGAGGAGCCTGGAGCAGCCAGAGTCCCACTAGGCCAGGGCCTAGTCACCTGTGCCACTGCTGAATGGAGGGTGGTGGTGGGGGAAAACTGGCTCAGGCTGGGCTCCTGGGCAGAGCTGCAGCCAGAGTTGGCTTGGTGGGGTACACAGTGGGTGGGGAGGGAGGAGTGATGAACCTGTTATCTGATGAGCTCAGGGCCTGCTCCCACCCTGCAGATACAGCCTGCAAGATGGTCCGCTGGCTGTCTGCCAAGCTCGGCCCCACAGTGGCCTCTCGCCACGTGGCCCGGAACCTGCTCCGCCTGCTGACATCTTGTTATGTTGGTAAGGCCTGTGGTTGGTGCTGGAGGCAGGGCTTCCTCCCAGGCCTTCTGCCCATCTTTGGCCCTCTCTAGGGGATCCTTCCCATCCCCCCACTTCAAACCACTTTCTGGCCAGTTCCTGGGTCCCAGTCTTCTTTCCTTGGGTAGGGCACGGGGTGGACTCCAGGCTCGAGTGACCTAAAGTGGCTACCACTGTCCTGGAGGGCCAGCCTCCCTCCTGACGTCTGCTAACTTCTCAAGGCTGCTGGCTCTTCCTTGACAGGGCCCACTCGGCAGCAGTTCACGGTGAGCAGTGGCGAGAGTCCCCCTCTGAGTGCTGGCAATATCTACCAGAAGAGGCCAGTGCTGGGTGATATAGTGTCGGGGCCTGTGCTCAGCTGCCTCCTGCACATCGCCCACCTGTATGGGGAGCCCGTCCTTACCTACCAGTACCTGCCCTACATCAGCTACCTGGTCAGTCACTGATCTGGCAGGCCTGGGAGTGGGGAGGCTGAGTACCCAAGGGCTGGCCTGAGGTCTCTGGTATCGGGGTCCATGGGGCAGCCTGGTTCTCAACTTCTCTGTGGCCTTAGGTCGCCCCAGGTAGCACCTTGGGCCCCAGCCGACTGAACAGCCGTAAGGAGGCAGGGCTGCTGGCTGCGGTGACACTGACTCAGAAGATAATCGTGTACCTCTCAGACACCACGCTCATGGACATCCTGCCCCGGATCAGCCATGAGGTCTTGCTGCCTGTGCTCGGCTTTCTCACTTCTCTCGTCACCGGGTAGGCCCCTGCCCTGCGCCCTGTAGGAAGAGCAGCCTAGCTGAGGGGGCTGCCCAGGAGGGCTGGGAAGCTTAAGGGAGAGGAAATAATACTGGGCTGGGTGTCAAGAGTCCTGGCTGTGTGACCCTGAGCAAGCCACATCTTTTTCCGTGTCTGTTTCCACATCTGGTTTTGACCAATTGGTGTTGGAGTTCCTTTCGTTTAAAGCTTTTGATCGATCCTGGTCAAGTCCTGCAGAGCACAGGGCAACAGCTCATGAGCTTTGTTTCCAGGTTCCCAAGTGGGGCCCAGGCCCGGACTGTCCTGTGTATGAAAACCATCAGCCTCATCGCCCTCATCTGCCTGCGCATTGGACAGGAGATGGTCCAGCAGCACCTGAGTGAGCCCGTGGCCACCTTCTTCCAAGTCTTTTCTCAGCTGCATGAGCTTCGGCACCAGGTGGGCTGACCTGCCTGACTGCAGCGGGCTGGGACAGGGGCAGGGGCTGTGGACTTGGCTGACTCCCTGGTCTTCCTGCCCACAGGATCTGAACCTGGATCCCACGTGCCGCAGTGAGGGCCAGCTGCCAGAGGTGGCCTTCTCTGATGGGCAGCAGCGGCTGGTGGACCCCACCCTGCTGGACGAGCTGCAGAAGGTGTTCACCTTGGAGATGGCGTACACAATCTACGTGCCCTTCTCCTGCCTGTTGGGTACTGCCCCATCACATTCCCTCACACAGCCTTTGTGGCTGTCTCTTCCCTTGGGAGGCCCCATTCTCTGTCCTTCCCCCACAGTCAGCAGTAGGTTTTTTTTTTTGTTTGTTTTTGTTTGTTTGTTTGTTTTTTAGAGATGAGTTCTCACTATGTTGCCCAGGCTGGTCTAGAACTTCTAGGCTCAAGCAGTCATCCCACCTTGGCCTCCCAAAATGCTGAGATTACAGATGTGAGCCACCATGCTTGGCCCAGCGGTGGGTTTTAAGCACAGTTTTTTGACTAGAGCAAAGGGATTTGGCCTGAGACTCTGAGTCCCAAAGTGACATATAAATAGCGACTGAGTGTTTGCTAGCAAGAGAGGCACAGAAGTGGGCTTGTCATGTCCCTGGGGAATGCAGGGGAGTCAGGCTGGTGTACTGATGGTCTCCAGGAACTATCCAAGAGGGAATGAGCAACCTCGCATTTGTGTAGCTTCCCCTACAGGCTGGACCCCTGTGCTGGGCATTCCCATGTGTCATGCTCCGCCCTGAAATCTAAGCTCTGGAAGGACAGGTCACCACCTGTCTTGTTTACCATTCTACTTTTTTTTTTTTTAGTTAGAATCTTACTCTGTCACCCAGGCTGGAGTACAGTGGCACGCTCACGGCCACCCCAGCATCAACCTGCTGGGCTCAGGCAATCCTTCCACCTCAGCCTTCCAAGTAGCCGGAACTACAGGTGTACACACCACCATGCCCGGCTAATTTTTTTGACTTATTATAGAGAAAAGGTCTCGCCAAGTTGCCCAGACTGGTCTCAAACCCATGGGCTCAGGCCATCCTCCTGCCTCTGCCTCTCAAAGTGCTGGGATCACAGGTGGGAACCACTGCGCCTGGTACCATTTCACTTCTGATGCCCAGCATAGTGCCCAGCACATATAGAAGACACTCACATGTACATCCTGACTGAATAAACCCACATTTTACTGGGGAGACTTGGAGACAAAGACTTACTTGCCCAGAGTTGCACAGCCAGTACATGCCCCACCTTCTGTGGTTCCCAGGCCCTTGGAGGGGTGGTGGCAGCCATTTCCCACCTTTCCTGATCTTCGGACCTCTCCCACTCCCATCCAGGTGACATCATCCGGAAAATCATCCCCAATCATGAACTGGTTGGGGAGCTGGCAGGGCTGTATTTGGAGAGCATCAGCCCAAGCAGTTGCAACCCTGCCATCGTGGAGCCCACTGTGCCTAGCACCAGTCCTGAGTGGGACCCCCAGGGTGGGGGCTGCCCCCAGGATGACGGTCACTCAGGGACCTTCGGGAGTGTCCTGGTGGGGAATCGCATCCAGATCCCCACGGACTCTCAGCCTGAAAACCCTGGACCACTGGGCCCCATCTCTGGGTTGGGTGGGGGGACCCTCAGCAGCGGGAACGAGGACAACGCCCTGAAGCAGGACCTGCCACGGAGCACCCATGGGCTGAGCGGGAACTGGTTGGCATACTGGCAGTACGAGATTGGCGTGAGCCAGCAGGATGCTCACTTTCACTTCCACCAGATCCGCCTACAGAGCTTCCCAGGCCACTCGGGGGCTGTCAAATGTGTGGCACCCCTGAGCAGCGAGGATTTCTTTCTGAGTGGCAGCAAGGATCGTACTGTGCGCCTCTGGCCACTGTACAACTATGGGGACGGGACCAGCGAGACAGCCCCACGCCTCATCTATGCCCAGCACCGCAAAAGTGTCTTCTATGTGGGCCAGCTTGAAGCCCCACAGCATGTAGTGAGCTGCGATGGGGCTGTGCACGTCTGGGACCCCTTCACAGGTGAGCGGGCCCAGGTGAGGCCTGTTTTGTTGGTGCTGTCCTGTGCCCAGCCAAGCCTCTAGGAAGGGGGCCTGAGGGTGAGGGGGTGAGGATGTAATGGTAGTTTGGGGAGCCCCAATGAGCCTGCACAGAGGAGCAGTTAGGGCTTAGACTCTGTCCAACCTGAGTTTGAATTGGCTCCACCAGCTTACTTGCTGAGCAACCTCGAGCAGCTCACTTTGCTCCTAGAAGCATTGGTTTTCCCACCTGTAAAATGAGAATCAGAAAAACTGGTTTAGAAGATAATATATGGCACATAGGGGTTTGGCTTAATGTGTAGCACATAGTACATGTTTGGTCAATGGTTACTTGATTACTTTCTGGCATCACTGTAGAGAAGAATATGCTTAGAAGTAGCATCGGGATAACAGAGGGAGGTGAGATTGGGTCAAGGCATTGTGTGAAGAGAGAAGGTTACTTTGGGGATGGGAACCTGGCGTGGCCACTGAAGCAGGAAGGTGAGAGAGTCGAGACATCTTTAGCATCTTCTGAGGATCCCTGGGGGATAGAAGGCAAGTACGTGGTACGTTGGGGGACTAGAAGGAGCCAGGGCTCGTCCATCAGCCGCCAGGACCCCTGATCCACACTGTGCCTTTCTTTTCCAGGGAAGACCCTTCGCACAGTGGAGCCGGTGGACAGCCGAGTGCCCTTGACTGCAGTAGCCGTCATGCCTGCTCCCCACACCAGCATCACCATGGCCAGCTCTGACTCTACCCTGCGCTTTGTGGACTGCAGGAAACCTGGCCTGCAGGTCAGGGGGCATCCAGTTCCCTGAGCATAGCCTGGTTCTCCAAGGACCTGGCAGGGAGGAGAGACTTACAAGAGAGAAGGCCAGGATGTTGTCCAGGGCACTTACTAATTTCTATTTGGTGATCGATCACCCACTGCAGCAAACCCTGGGGGCAGGATGCTGGCCTGTGCTGGGGGTGGAGTCCTGGGCTTTTCCTTCCCCTTGAGTGCCAGAGACTAAGAGGCTTTCCTGCTATGTGGGCTTGGGTGGCATGTGGAAATGGGGTGGGGTGGCGTGTGCCTCAGCCCAGCCACCCTCTGCCTGCAGCACGAGTTCCGCCTGGGCGGTGGGCTGAACCCTGGGCTTGTCCGTGCCCTGGCGGTCAGCCCCAGTGGCCGTAGTGTTGTGGCCGGCTTCTCCTCGGGCTTCATGGTTCTCCTGGACACCCGCACAGGCCTGGTTCTGCGAGGCTGGCCAGCCCACGAGGGGGACATCCTGCAGATCAAGGTGATGGGCTGGGTCCCTTTCCCCTTCTCACTGCCCAGCCCCAACCCCTGTTCTAACCCTTCACCTCTGCCTAGGGCCTGCCTGCCCAGGGACAGGCTTGAGCTGATCTCCCAGGCTTCAGCTGGTCAAGGACTGATGGGCAGGAAGGGTGACCCTCCTGGCCCAGCTCAGGAGCCAGCTGCACTGCAGGGCCTTGGCAGGAGGCAGGCCACAGGGGCGGGAGTCGGGGCAGAGCTGACCCTGCTGCTCATGGGGATGTTCTAATGAGTAACCCTTGTCCATATTTGTCTTGCTTGGAGGATCAGGGGTCGGGCCCTGTCCGTGACCCAGTTCAGGTTAAATAAAGCTCAGCTGGGAGGCTGTTTACTGCCCCCAGACCACTGAGCAGAGTCCATGCCCCCTGCTGGGCTACCCTGGTGGGGACAGAAGGAGTCCTGGGCATGGGGATTCTGCCCTCCTTACCTGCCCCCATCCCTTCCCCCAGTTCTCAATCACAGGCCTCAGGGAGCTGCTCAGGGAGGCCCAGGAGGGGAAGAACAGGGCTACTTGCAGCAGGACTTCTGCAGGCAACTGGGACTCTCCTCCCTAGCTTGGGTGGAGGCCAGCAGACATGCATTGCCACGCTTGGGGCAGGCTGTGGCTGGCTCCTTTCAGGGCCTCAGGAACCCTGGGCTGCAGATGCCTCTAAATTTGGACTTTCCAAGAAAGTGTCAGGAGGACTCTGGGGTCAGCCTGGCTGTTAATCCTGGCTTGGTCACTTACTGGTTCTGTGACCTTGGTGTGATTACTTAACTTCCCTGGTTCTGTTTTTTCCTCTAAAATGGGGACAATGGCAGCATTTACCTCATGGGGTTATTATGAAGATATTTTAAATGTGGTGATATGTATACCTAGCACATTGCCTGCACATAGTTAGGTCTCAAATTAGAGTGATGACTGGGTTTCTGATACTTCACATGTTAGTAGTAACCAACATTAACATGATGTGGGAGGGTGGCAGCCTGGCACCCCCTCAGGATGGCCTGTCTTCCCTGAAAGATGTTGTGGGAAGAAATGGGGGCTTGGGAGTAAACAGGAGGGCCCAGACCCCTACTGAGGCTCTCCTCTCCTGGGGCAGGCTGTGGAGGGCAGCGTCCTGGTCAGCTCCTCCTCTGACCACTCCTTGACCGTCTGGAAGGAGCTGGAGCAGAAGCCCACGCATCACTACAAGTCAGCATCTGACCCCATCCACACCTTCGACCTGTATGGCAGCGAGGTGGTCACCGGCACTGTGGCCAACAAGATTGGCGTCTGCTCCCTGCTTGAGCCACCCTGTCAGGCTACCACAAAACTCAGTTCCGAGAACTTCCGCGGCACGCTCACCAGCTTGGCCTTGCTGCCCACCAAACGCCACCTCCTGCTGGGCTCAGACAATGGGGTCATCCGACTCCTGGCTTAGACTGGGATGGGAGCTTGCTGGGCAAGGGCAGGCAGACATCCTCTGGGAGTCCATCCCCACCCTTGTTCCCCCAGCGCTGCCTCCAGGCAGGCTCCAAGCCCCACGCTCTATGTACCTACATGGCTTGCCTTCTAGGGCCTCCACCTGGGGTGACGGGTCCTGGCCCCTGAATCCCCAGAGCCATCCAGGCTGCCAGAAGAGGTCTCATTCATGGCTTGGGGACATGCTACTCCTGGCAGGCAGGAAGTAAGAAGAACAGGAAAAAGCATCATCACCCTCCCTTCTCCCCACCTCTGCCCTCTGGGTCTACCTGGGGACAGGGAAGCTCCGGGAAGGGGAAGACTGGCTCCTGCCCAGCCAGTCTCTTGTCCCCTACCCACTGCTGAGCCCTCTCTGTCCTTATCCCTCAAAGACAGAGAAGCTGCCCTAGTCCAGGGACTGGTGGTGCTTGGACTCCAGCCTAAGGAGGGGTGGCCATGGTCCAGGATGTAAGGGTCTTGGTCTGGGATTTAGATGTCCACCCAGCTAGGTCCTGCCCAGTGTGGGAATGGGAAGAGAAGAAAGAGGGTAGGACCAGGGGAGAGGAGGTGGAATGAGCCAGTGGTGCCTGTCTGAAAGTGACCCCATGCCGTGCCTGCCCATCCCAATCACAGTGTTTGTGCCTTGAGCTGAGGAGGCAGCCCCTAGGCCCAGAACCCCTGAGGGGGCTCAAGACCCTGAGAGAAGGGGTGAGAAGATTCATCTCTACATCTCAGATCTCTGCCAGGAGACAGGAAGACCCAGGCATCCCTGGGTCCTCATTCTAGAGCAGAGATGAGGTCTGAGGGTTGGCCCCTGCTGCCTTCTCACTATTTGCAATAGATGTACATATGACCAATAAATCCTTTGGAAGAGCCATGGAATGGACTGAGGCATGTCTTGATGGTGGTGGCAGGGTGGGGAAATGTTGAGACCCAGTAGTTTCCAGAGCAGTGAGGAGGGAGTAAGCAGTAGGGCAGGAGGGTGGCAGCCTGATCGTTGTTCTGTGGGTGGCATGGGCCAGGGCTTCTGGTTTGTGCAGCCCCAGGCCTGTTTCTAGAACCCTCACCCTTGGGCAGAGTAAAGACATTGCTCCTGAAGAGACAGGACTCTGGGAGAGGTTGCAGCCCTCAGCATCTCTCCTTTCCCCGCCCCCCGCCTTCCGGGCCTAGACTGAAGGCAACCAACCAGCATCCTGGGCTGGTAAGGGTGGTGCGGACATCCAATCCTGGATTCCCAGCAAAGGTTCCTGAAGCCTCCCCTTGGGAGGGGGAGACAGCTGTAGGGGAGAGGGAAGAACATTAGAAGTGGGAATCTAGAGCCGGGCTCGGTGGCTCAGCCTGTAATCCCAGCGCTTTGGGAGGCTGAGGTGAGTGGATTGCCTGAGCCCGTGGGTTCGAGACCCGCCTGGGCAACTTGGCGAGACCTCATCTCTACAATAAATCAAAAATCAGCCGGGCATGGTAGTGCACGCCTGTAGTTCCTGCTACTTGGAAGGCTGAGACGGAAGGATTGCTGGATCCCAGGAAGGATTGCTGGATCCCAGCAGGTCGAGGCTGCGGTGGCCGGGAACAGCCACTACACTCCAGTCTGGGTGATAGAGTGAGACTCCAACTCAAAAAAAAAAAAAGGAAATGGGAATCTGGATGTAACGTGACCTAGCTCTGTGTCCACACCTTCGACCAACCACACGGCCTCTCTGAGCCTGACTCAGCCAGGGACAATCTCCATCTCAAGGGACCTTTGGAAGGCTTAACGGAGTGCCAGGCCCCTGTGTTTTCTGGTCTGCCCTCTTGGCTAGCCAGACCCAGCCTCCTAAACTCTTCCTGAGCTGCCTTTTTCCAGGCTCAGGGGGGACCCAAATCTATGAGGGCTCTGGGTGGCTGTCCCAAGAGTAGATGTCCTGATGGGACAGGGGCTTCAGGGCCAAATATCAATGTTTAACCGGATGTGCAAGTCAATATTTACCAGAAGAGAAAGCAATCTGAGCAGGGGTTGGCTAAGAGCAAAGGTCCTGGTGGGAGGGGAGGGGTGGGCTGGGCTGGCTGGAGCCCTGGCAGAGTGTGGGGAGCACCCAAGTGGGCCAGAAGAACATCGTGTGCAGCAGTAAGGAGCCTGTGGAGGTAGGAGCAGAGGGGTGGCTCAGCCTGCTCCTTGGGCAGGAGAGGATGTGGGACCTGCCCACTCGGGCTGAGCGGTCTGGGCTGGATTTATTCAGGAGGCCTGTTGTTTCCCAGTCTTCTTGGGTGATGAGGAGCCAAGGTGGGGGGCTCCAGGAGGAGTCCCTCCAGGATTTGAAAAACTGGAAGCCTTTTCTTGCCAGGAAGATTCAAACGCTCAGGTTGGAGATCAGGGCTGTGGCCAAGGGCTCTTGTGTGTGTGCTGGGGGTGATGCTGGGGTGACAAAAGCATCCTCCAGAAGGATTGGCCATGAGATTGGGGCGGGGTGGGGGTGAGGAGTGTGAGATCTGCTGATTTATCTTCCTGAGACCAAGACCTGCCCATCCCCACCTGGCAGCCTGGCTTCCCAGAACCAGCCTGGGGCAGAGTGGGGGCTGAGGACTATATTTCCCGTAAGTCCAAAGGTGGCTCTTGCCAGAGTCATTCATTGGGCTCTGCTGCTGGGTCAACAAGGCAGCTCTCTGGCCACCTCACTATTCCTGAAATCTCAGGGCCTCACAGTCCTGTCCACCCTTGTGGGCAAGACCCGACCAGCCTAAGAAAGGCAGGACAAATGGACAGCAGGTTGGGTGAAACCTGGGGTGGGAGCCCTCCAGAGGAGGCTGTAGGGAAGGCTTCCCAGAGGAGGGGGTCTTGAGCTTGGCTGACAACAGCCATCAACGGAATGCCAGGCACTGTACTCAGGGTATACAAAGATTGTCTTATTTTGGTCCTCACAATACACATGAGAGGAATTAGAGACTTTGCCACCTTTTTACAAGATAAGGCAAAGCCTAAAGGGGGTAGAGGAGATGCCCAAGGCCCTTTGACAAGAGGCAGAGTCTGGGTTCAGAGCCAGGTCTGACTCACATTGCAAGGCCTTACTTTTTGTTTTGATATTTCCCTGATATTAATCAAAACATTCTCAGTGCAAGAATGTGAAAAACCAGAAACTACAAAGGATGGGGGAGAAGTCAGGAGGGCAATCCCACCCTGCAGAAATGAGAACCACTGCTGGCATATTTTGCGTGGGTGTCCTGGTTCTGGAGCTGGCTTTTCCCCCTTGGCAATAGTGGCTCAGGACTTGGCCGTGTCGTTGAACGTGGGTAGGTCCTGGTGTGGGGGCGTGAGATGGGAACAGAGGCTTCCTGTCCCTGACACAGGAACATGGCGCTGCTCCGGGGGCTCCTGGTGCTCAGCTTATCCTGCCTGCAAGGCCCCTGCTCGGTGGTGAGGCTGGGCTGAGGTCTGGGTGGGGCGGGATCGGTCAAGTTAAAGGACACGCTGTGGGCGGGGGGGAG
>NW_007259925.1:0-398 GCF_000164805.1 Carlito syrichta
ACTTCTAGGAAAACTAAAGAAAGATATTGACTCTAACACCATCATAACTGGGACTTTAATTCCTCATTCACAACCCTAGACAGATCATCAGGATGAAAAATCAGCAAGGAGATCCAGAACCTCAATGTGATTCTGGACCAAATGGACTTAATTGATACCTACAGAACATTCTATCCAAAGACCACAGAATACACATTCTACTCATTACCGCAAGGAACGTATTCAAAGATCAACCACATAATTGGCCATAAATCAAGCATAAGCAAATTTAAAAGGACCGAAATTCTACCATGCACTCTCTTGGACCACAGTGGAATAAAAATAAACATTAACACCACCAAGGTCCCCCCAAAACCCACAAAGACATGGACACTAAGCAGCATGATGCTAAACAACTC
>NW_007259925.1:985-1292 GCF_000164805.1 Carlito syrichta
CCACCTAAGGAAGCTGGAAAAGCAAGACCACAAAAACCCTAATTTCAGCAGAAGAATACAGATCACCAAAATAAAAGCCCAAATCCAGAACATAGAAGTCAAAAAGATAATACAAAAATCAATGAAACAAAAAGCCGGTTCTTTGAAAGGACAAACAATATCGATGGTCCCCTAGCTAGACTGACCAAGAAAAACAGAGAAAAAACCAAAATAAGCACAATCAGAAACACAAAAGATGAAGTCACATCTTACCCTGAAAAAATACAAATGATCAATAGAGACTACTATGTACACTTGTATAGAAACA